>NW_021820868.1:304-150028 GCF_901001135.1 Rhinatrema bivittatum | reverse complement strand
ATTTTAGAAAAAGAATATCCTCTTCAACATATAGAAGATGGATTTAAAAAAGCTTCGAAACAAAAGAGAACAGATCTATTGATAAAGAAAGACAGAGCATCAGTAGACCGGATGGTGTGTCCCCTCACTTACTTACACACATCTTTCACACAATATTATCACTATTTTGAAGATGTTTTGGCCAATTGTTCAGGTATTAGCTACATTCAAAGGTAAAGGATTAATGATAGCTAACAAACGAGACAAAAATTTAAGAGACATGTTAGCACCGTCAGCTTTACCAACTAATTCAGTCCAAGATTGTAGGCCTCCGGGCCACCGTCCATGCGGTTCGTGTTCAGTCTGCACAGTGAACTTGAAAACAGACCATCTATTGATACCTAAACAACAGAGAACTTTCAAACTCACCTCCTTCACTAACTGTAAGAGTAAAGGAGTAATATATATAGTTATTTGTCCGTGCAACAAGTTTTATATAGGGAAAGAAATCAGAGAGTTTAATAAAAGGATTATAGAGCACAAAAGCGCTATAACATGTAGTGCTCCGTCCAAACCTTTAGTTGAACACTCCATTGAATATAAACATAAATTCAGTGATTATAAATTTTATGTTCTTCAGAAACCAGTGTTGAATTGGAGAGGAGGTAATCTAGACCGTTTACTATTGCAACTAGAACAGAAATTCATATATGAATTTGATACTCTGTCTCCCAATGTTTAAATGCGGAAATTGACTACTCTGTATATTTATAAGAGGTTTTTTTAAATATTTTAATACAACGTAATGCCTTATGTATGACAGATGTTATATTTTTGCCTCACGGTTATATGAAATCTTTCATAAGATAGCATTGATTCATTTATTATTATTGTCATTAGTTTTTATGACTTATTTTTTTATTTTCACAGTATTGGTGTTCAATTTTAAAAGAGTTCCCTACTGCTATTTTTAAAAGACATTCGTAACAGTTCATTCTAGCTTGTTTCATCAGTTTGTTATTTATATTTCTTTAATAATTTAGTTTTATTTCATTATCTACATAGATTTCATATCACCGACATATTGTTAATTGATTAGTTTTTCATCTTGATCAAAATAATTTTTATTTATAGATACACATAAGAACATAAGAACATAAGAAAATGCCATACTGGGTCAGACCAAGTGTCCATCGAGCCCAGCATCCTGTTTCCAACAGTGGCCAATCCAGGCCATAAGAACCTGGCAAGTACCCAAAAACTAAGTCTATTCCATGTAACCATTGCTAATGGCAGTGGCTATTCTCTAAGTGAACTTAATAGCAGGTAATGGAATTCTCCTCCAAGAACTTATCCAATCCTTTTTTAAACACAGCTATACTAACTGCACAAACCACATTCTCTGGCAACAAATTCCAGAGTTTAATTGTGCGTTGAGTAAAAAAGAACTTTCTCCGATTAGTTTTAAATGTGCCCCATGCTAACTTCATGGAGTGTCCCCTAGTCTTTCTACTATCCGAAAGAGTAAATAACCGATTCACATCTACCCGTTCTAGACCTCTCATGATTTTAAACACCTCTATCATATCCCCCCTCAGTCGTCTCTTCTCCAAGCTGAAAAGTCCTAACCTCTTTAGTCTTTCCTCATAGGGGAGTTGTTTCCATTCCCCTTATCATTTTGGTAGCCCTTCTCTGTACCTTCTCCATCGCAATTATATCTTTTTTGAGATGCGGCGACCAGAATTGTACACAGTATTCAAGGTGCGGTCTCACCATGGAGCGATACAGAGGCATTATGACATTTTCCGTTTTATTCATCATTCCTTTTCTAATAATTCCCAACATTCTGTTTGCTTTTTTGACTGCCGCAGCACACTGAACCGACGATTTCAATGTGTTATCCACTATGACACCTAGATCTCTTTCTTGGGTTGTAGCACCTAATATGGAACCCAACATCGTGTAATTATAGCATGGGTTATTTTTCCCTATATGCATCACCTTGCACTTATCCACATTAAATTTCATCTGCCATTTGGATGCCCAATTTTCCAGTCTCACAAGGTCTTCCTGCAATTTATCACAATCTGCTTGTGATTTAACTACTCTGAACAATTTTGTGTCATCTGCAAATTTGATTATCTCACTCGTCGTATTTCTTTCCAGATCATTTATAAATATATTGAACAGTAAGGGTCCCAATACAGATCCCTGAGGCACTCCACTGTCCACTCCCTTCCACTGAGAAAATTGCCCATTTAATCCTACTCTCTGTTTCCTGTCTTTTAGCCAGTTTGCAATCCACGAAAGGACATCGCCACCTATCCCATGACTTTTTACTTTTCCTAGAAGCCTCTCATGAGGAACTTTGTCAAACGCCTTCTGAAAATCCAAGTATACACAATAACAGTTTAAAGACACAATATTTTTTGGTGGTTGCAAAAACATGATGGCATATAATTCAAGTAATCATTCACATTC
Source organism: Rhinatrema bivittatum (assembly GCF_901001135.1). Taxonomy (NCBI): domain Eukaryota; kingdom Metazoa; phylum Chordata; class Amphibia; order Gymnophiona; family Rhinatrematidae; genus Rhinatrema; species Rhinatrema bivittatum. Next base: position 147,568 of record NW_021820868.1, on the reverse strand, counting down.
AAAGCTTTGTAATAAATCAATTTAGTGTTTACAGAATATGATACAATATATAGTTCAAGTTAAATATTGATATAGTTATTCTCTGGATATTTATTTCTACATAATCAATCATATTTACACTATATTCTTTATATTTCCTTTATTTGCATCATCACAGCTTGGACACGCCCCCGAGATGACTGACAGCTCACTCCCGTTGATTTTTTTGTACTATAATCCACACATATGATATATGCACATTTATTTATATGTTTTATTGTAATTCTTTTTCACTAGCGTTCTTGCATCATAGACTCGTCCCCTAGATGATTGACAGTTCTTTCCCGTCATTTTCATGCAATTTATTTTCAATACACTATATAGTATTTACTTTTCATCAAGTAAGGTTCTCACTGTACATATAAAAATCTTGTTTTGCCTGTTTATTAAATAATTTGATACGATCAGTAGTGATTGACAGCTGAAATTTGGCACGAATTTTGAGTATAAACATTCCCAAGACAGAGCATTCCCAATGTTTGACCTCTCAAGTGGAGATCCGGTTTTGAATGCGCTTAAAGGTAAAATTACTCTTCTGACGCCTTGTCTTTGTTAGCATTTAAATTCAGCATGTTCAACACTAGTTTGTTTCAAAGAGACATCGAGTAAAATATTTAGTGGTGTGTTTGAGATTAGTCACTGTTCAGCACCGACCGGTAGAGTAACAGCTTCTTTATTTTGTTTAGTATTTTCAGCCTGACATCGGCACTTTCACATTTACATTAACTATTAGAAAACACATCAGATGCGTTTATAACTGTTTTTAGTTCTATTTTTAGGCATTTCAGTGATCTAGTGAAAATATGTATAGAATCGGATTAGCCTTATGTCTACCATAGTATTTAAGTCTGAGCTAAGGGAAGAAACAAATAAACTTTTATTTTTATTTTTGATACGCTATAAAAAATTTATTTTACAAATCTTTTTGGTTAATTTAACAATACTTTTCTGTTTTATATTGATCATTATGGTATTGGTTTGTAATAATAATTTATTGATTACGTTTAGCTAAATTATGTCGAACTTGCAACATAATATTATTAGCATATATATTATGTATGCTCTTCGATTTAATCTAAGATTTTGGATAGAGATGTGTTTTACTGTCTCTTTATCTAATTACATACTATGCAAAATAGCCTAATTTGTATTTGTATAAATATTAATCCTAATATAGATTGCTGTAACATAGGTTTGTTAATAATTATCATCTGCCCATACTTAGGTTCACATCGGTAATTTTACATATGCATAATATAGATCTTGTGGTTCTTTTTGCAAATGTTTTGATTTTATATTACTTTTGATTTGGATTAGTCTCCTCCTTTTTCACAAATAAATATAGGTTGTTGAATACATTTAGATGTTGATAACAAATGGTCTACGTACATTATGTTATTTATATATGATAATACAGAAATTAATTAGATAGTGTAATCAAATTCAAGGTTATTAAAATTCATAAAACATTAATTATGTGGTATTAGTTAACACATTGTTGTCTTTTGAACAATTAATTCTTTATGAGGTACACTTGTTTATCATTTTATTCATATTGTTATCAAATTCATTTCAGTTAGAGAACATAAATAATTATGAACATTACTTTCAGGTCTTACTGTTTATCGATTTTAAGTAAGAATATTTATTAAGGTATTAAGACCTTATATGTATTTTTATTAATTTACCTGATTCACATTGATTAACTTCTCACTTTTCATTTCACTTTTCATAATTGAATTCATTCGCAATCAACATGATTATCACAACACTAGGTGGTTTTCACTTAATTAGATTGCTTGTCAAAAATTTTTTGTCATTCACGCAAAATATTCACACCATTTCTAATTCTAATAAGTTAACATTATTTTATTTAAATAATTACACACAACATATTTGCACACATCATTTTTATCACAGGTTCACATGTTATAAATTGATATTTTTCATATATATAAGATATCACTTCTATTATTGATTCAACTAATATTTATTAAAATAATTTTTTTTTTCAAAGAGAGATAGTTCAAATATATCAACAAGTACAGTTTATTGATTCAATCATTTTGGTTTAATGTCAATTTGTTTTGGATAATGCTCTATGTAATATTGCCATCATTTTTTTGCATCATTACAGATTCAATACTGTTGTGGATCATATAGTCATTTATATGATCATCTTATACACTTTTTATTTGAATAAAAACTGGGAACTCAAGACAATATATGTAAGGTAATACTGCTCCTCATACCAATATTGTTTTAATTCGTTAATTTTTTTGTTAACTGTGAGGCTTTTATAAACATTTTTAGATGAATATGTCCTCTATATGTCACCATGCCTTTTATTTGTTTACAAATAGATGTTGTTTTATTATTTATTCATTTATTTATTAATATTTGATGCAACTTTCAATATTTTTTATACTGTTTTTGTATTATTCTTAATTTATTTATTTATGTTTTAGCCCCTGAGGCAGTTTTAGCCCCTGAGGCAGTTTTGAGATGGCGAAACTCGGCCAGAGTCGGGCTACCCGTGTCTCCACTTCAATAAAGGATTTGTTAAAGACTACAGGCATCTATTTTCTTTGTTCATCCTGAAGAATATTCTTAAGAAAGGAGGGAGGATATTCACCCAAATTATTTTTGGACAAGCAACAGACGACTTTGGGATTTTTCAGAATATTAATTTTTGTAAAACTAGAAACTTGGGTGAAAAATATAGATCAGGAATGCACATCATTTTGAAATGAATTCTTGGAGGCCAGTCTGTAAGATGAGTTGGGGGTGAAAATCCTGTGCATTCCTGATAAATATTTGGAAATGTCTATTGGTTATTTACTTTTTCATATAATACAAGGGCTAGGGGCACTCCATGAAGTTAGCAAGTAGCATATTGAAAACAAATTGGAAACAATTATTTTTCTCATTGCACAATTAAGTTCTGTAATTTATTGTTGGAGGATGCAATTAATGAAGTTAGAATAGCTGTTTTTAAAAAAGGTTTTCAACAAGTACTTGGAAAAGAAGTCATAAACTGCTATTAACCAAGATGACTTAGCGGTAGATCTTAAAAGATGAGCGTACGCACATATGAAAGCAGCGATTTTACAACATGTGCATGCTGGCACGCACATGTTATAAAATCTGGTGGCCACGCGCACATGTGCCGGATTTTACAATCTGTGTGCACATTTGCGGGTGCCATGCGCAAGGAGGGATGCATTTTTGCAAATGATGCATGGTGATGCAATTGGGCCTTCCTCAGTTCCCTTTGAGTCCCTCCAATTAAGAAGTGCACTGGAAGGGAACTTCCCTAAAACTCTGTCTAACCTTCCTTATTATTGCGTCCGTCGGTCGCAGATGGCTGCAACCCCTCTGCCTTACCTCTTTTTCTCCCCTTTCTCTCTCCTTGGGCAAGATGGCTGCCTCCGGTGCCGAGTGCCGAGTGTATCAGCGTCTCCAGACGAGCATGGGCATTCCAGTCTGCCATGCTCACTCACGTGGCCTCCTAGGTCGCGAGCGCACAGATCTCCTATGCTCAAATACACGTCATGGCGGGAACTTCGGGGGCGGCCCCACCACATGACATCAGTACCTCCGGGTATATCTGGTCTCCGCCTCCGCTTCGAGTTAGCAAAGACTTCGCTTCGCTACTCTGACTGCTCTAAGCTGCTCGCTTAGACGCAACTTCGCTCCAAGGGCCTCGCTCCAGTAGAAGCTCCAGACACCCGCTCCTTGGGGGTTTCTCGCTTCCATCTACCTTCAGTCCTTCTCTTACCTAAGACAACCGCTCCTCGGGGGTCTTTATCTATAAAAATAAAAATGTTAAATAGTTTGTACAAAATCGCTAATCTCAGAAACCACTGCACTGATTGCTTTCAAATTTGGACACAACCTTCCTTTCACTTACGGGAAGGTTCTTCTGTACTTACATTACATATATGTCACACATGTGACAGGTAAAAAAGGTTTAAAAATTGGTTCCACAAAACAGCGACATCTGGTGGACATCAAACACTCACACACCTCACACACATGACAAATATATTTAATTCACACACCCTCCGAACACACAGAAATCCACACTCCTCACACACACACCCCCCACACACACATGCCAATTGGACTTACTTCACACACCCTCCCAAAACACACCAAAATGCACCAAATTCCAGGCTGCTACACTGGGGGGCCACGCACATGTCACATGTTGGCAATTCCCACACCCTCTGAACTCACACTAAAACACCCTCCTCACACCCCCCACGCACATGCCTGTTCTACTTACTGCCCACACCCTCCGAACACACACAAAAGCGGAAACAGGTCCACGCTGCTCCAGCGTGGGGCCAAGAACGGTCCGTGACACATCGCGTACACTACGGCCGTCGGCTGCCAGCAATCAGAATGGTGCCGACGGCCCTTTCCCTTACTATGCCACTCAGAGACAACAATGGTGGCAGTAGCCCATGTGACATAGTAAGGGCGAGGGCCTGTCGGCGCCATTTTCAGGACTGGCAGCCAGCGGACCTTTGCCCTTACTATGTCAGGGAACCTAGCGCTCCCATTACTCCTCCACAGTGACATAGTCAGGTCAAAGGGCTGTCAGAGCCATTTTCAATGCTAGCAGCCGACGGCCCAAACCGAAGACTTCGATCCTGAACCGAACACCTGCTCCACCGAATGACTGTTTGCACAGGTATCCAGGGGGCTTCACGGTGGGGGGCCTTAGTTATTTTCTTGCACGCGTGTTCAGGGGGGGGAGGGGGTGTTTCAGTCATTATGCAACTCTCGCGGGAGGTGGGAGGGTGGGTTACTGTATTTCGCCGGGGTGGGGGAGGGTGTGGGGTGCGTATTTAAACACTGCGTTTATGGAGGGGTTCTTTTGGGGTAGAAAGACGAAGGGCACACACAAACACAAACACAAAACGTCCCTGATCTCGGAAAGGCACCTAATTAGCCCTCTACAAAACAATTAACTAAATAGCGAGTGCTAACTTGGTTAGGCACTCCCCTATTTTGATACAGAACACGCACAACCTCCCACTGACGGACCACGTTTACCATCACCAATTTCTATTTCGGTGTTTTTTTCTCAATCGGCATCCTAGCTGCTTCTTACAGTCTGGGTCCTCTTACCTAAGAAAGCATACATTTCAGGGGAGGGAGAATGAAGGGAGAGATGAGTGTGAGGGGAGAGAGTTGGTGTGAGGACAAGGGAGGGAAGGGGGGGTGAGTGACCAAGGGGGAGGAGGATGAGTGACTGAGGTAAATGAGCAAGGGGAAGGGGGAGGGAGGGTAAAGAACCTGACTCTGCCACTGCAACGCGTGGCCGGGTACCGCTAGAATATATATATATATCAGGATTGGACTTCCGGGTACTCGCTCCTCGAAGGCCCATCAGCCTCATATCCTGCACCATAGACCTTCGGTCCCACCTTTCAACTATCAGGAAGATGCCTTCATCTCCTGTGACTACCTCTGTGATCCGGTGCTTCCACTCCACCCACCAGCCGCAGGGTTACCCGCACTGCGGGCTACCGCCTATTGTGAACATCTGGGTGAGACTACACTTCTGAGCCTGTTGAACGTATTGGCACTTTGTGGATCTGTGCCTTATCTTCCTGCTTCACATCTATCTACAGCAGTACAATAAAGACTCTAACCATACTGTGTCTGCTATCTGCGTTTCAGCCTATTGCAGTGGTTCCCCACAGGGCTCCTCCCCGTGGGCGGAGTCATCTCCATTGCGACCAAGGGTCCACAATGCCACAAACACAACACTTATCCTTCTCCTTTCCTCCTCGACACCTATACTAACTATAAATATGATATTTATTTTTGTTTCATAACTTACCTGCTCCTTCACAGCAGAAGTAACTTATGCAGCACACCAGCCGAATGCCAGCACACACTTCACCTGGTCGCACTGCCCCTCCCTACCCAGACCACACCCCCTGTCAGCCCCTTTCTCAGGGCTTGGCACTTGTGCACATATTGGTGTTTATGCACATGGCCGGGCCCTTTAAAAAAATGTGTATGATGCGCACAAGGCCCGGCCACGCACGTAAACTACAAAATTTATGCAAACCAGGCTTTTAAAATCCATGCTTTAGGGAATAGCTACTAATTTTTACCAATATTGGTAGGATGGGATTTTTTTACTGTTTGGGTATTTGTCAGGTACTTGTATCCTAGATTGGCCATGGTTGAAAACAGGATGCTGGGCTTGATGGACTCTCATTTTTTTGACTCAATATGGCAACTTCCTATGTATTTATGTTCTCTTAGATTACAGTAGGGATGTGAATCGTTTTCCATATCGTCTTAACGATAGAAATCGTGTGGCAGGGCAAGAAAATCGTCTTAGGCACGATTTTTTAGTTAAAAAATCGTTAAAAATCGTTTTTTCCGATTAGTGCGCACTAACTCGAGTTAGTGCGCACTAACTGGGAGTTAGTGCGCACTAACTGAAAATGATACAATTTGACACTTTTCAGGTCAGTTAAGGTCAGTTTAGGAATGAATATGTATTCCTATTGGCTGCCCTCTTATTTATTCATGTTACCAAGTTTCCTACTGACAGTATATGGGGGATGGGAAATGGAAACAGTTGGTAGCTTGACAAAACAAGTAATGTGATCAGTCAATGTGACTAGAACTTGTGCCCTAACCCTGATACCAGGGGTATTGTGATCTTCCTGCACACAGTGCCCTATCCCTATTAATACCAGGAGTGTTGTGATCTTCCTGCACACAGTGCCCTATCCCTAATACCAGGGGTGTTGTGATCTTCCTGCACACAGTGCCCTATTCCTGATACTGGGGGTGTTGTGATCTTCCTGCACACAGTGCCCTATTCCTGATACCGGGGGTGTTGTGATCTTCTTGCACACATCCCGGTATCAGGGATAGGGCACTGCATGCAGGAAGATCACAACACTCCTGGTATTAATAGGGATAGGGCACTGCATGCAGGAAGATCACAACACCCCTGGTATCAGGGATAGGGCACTGTGTGCAGGAAGATCACAATACCCCGGAGGAGTGAGGGTCAGGCAGCTCCCCCCTGTCTGTGAAGCCAGCCTCTCACTAGTAATGCAGGGAGGGAGCTGTCTCAGACTTCACCATCCTCCCCCCCCCCCCTCACCCACACACCATTCACTAGCTGGGACATGGGGGAAGTCAGGAGTGAGGGTCAGGCAGCTCCCCCCTGTCTGTGAAGCCAGCCTCTCACTAGTAATGCAGGGAGGGAGCTGTCTCAGACTTCACCATCCTCCCCCCCCCCCTCACCCACACACCATTCACTAGCTGGGACATGGGGGAAGTCAGGAGTGAGGGTCAGGCAGCTCCCCCCTGTCTGTGAAGCCAGCCTCTCACTAGTAATGCAGGGAGGGAGCTGTCTCATACTTCACCATCCTCCCCCCCCCCCCTCACCCACACACCATTCACTAGCTGGGACATGGGGGAAGTCAGGAGTGAGGGTCAGGCAGCTCCCCCCTGTCTGTGAAGCCAGCCTCTCACTAGTAATGCAGGGAGGGAGCTGTCTCAGACTTCACCATCCTCCCCCCCCTCCTCACCCACACACCATTCACTAGCTGGGACATGGGGGAAGTCAGGAGTGAGGGTCAGGCAGCTCCCCCCTGTCTGTGAAGCCAGCCTCTCACTAGTAATGAAGGGAGGGAGCTGTCTCAGACTTCACCATCCTCCCCCCCCCCTCACCCACACACCATTCACTAGCTGGGACATGGGGGAAGTCAGGAGTGAGGGTCAGGCAGCTCCCCCCTGTCTGTGAAGCCAGCCTCTCACTAGTAATGCAGGGAGGGAGCTGTCTCAGACTTCACCATCCTGCCCCCCCCCCCTCACCCACACACCATTCACTAGCTGGGACATGGGGGAAGTCAGGAGTGAGGGTCAGGCAGCTCCCCCCTGTCTGTGAAGCCAGCCTCTCACTAGTAATGCAGGGAGGGAGCTGTCTCAGACTTCACCATCCTCCCCCCACCCTCACCCACACACCATTCACTAGCTGGGACATGGGGGAAGTCAGGAGTGAGGGTCAGGCAGCTCCCCCCTGTCTGTGAAGCCAGCCTCTCACTAGTAATGCAGGGAGGGAGCTGTCTCAGACTTCACCATCCTCCCCCCCCCCCCCCTCACCCACACACCATTCACTAGCTGGGACATGGGGGAAGTCAGGAGTGAGGGTCAGGCAGCTCCCCCCTGTCTGTGAAGCCAGCCTCTCACTAGTAATGCAGGGAGGGAGCTGTCTCAGACTTCACCATCCTCCCCCCCCCCCCCTCACCCACACACCATTCTCTAGCTGGGACATGGGGGAAGTCAGGAGTGAGGGTCAGGCAGCTCCCCCCTGTCTGTGAAGCCAGCCTCTCACTAGTAATGCAGGGAGGGAGCTGTCTCAGACTTCACCACCCTCCCCCCCCCCCTCACCCACACACCATTCACTAGCTGGGACATGGGGGAAGTCAGGAGTGAGGGTCAGGCAGCTCCCCCCTGTCTGTGAAGCCAGCCTCTCACTAGTAATGCAGGGAGGGAGCTGTCTCAGACTTCACCATCCCCCCCCCCCCCCTCACCCACACACCATTCACTAGCTGGGACATGGGGGAAGTCAGGAGTGAGGGTCAGGCAGCTCCCCCCTGTCTGTGAAGCCAGCCTCTCACTAGTAATGCAGGGAGGGAGCTGTCTCAGACTGGTATCAGGGTTAGGGCACTGTGTGCAGGAAGATCACAACACTCCTGGTATTAATAGGGATAGGGCACTGTAAGAGATGACTGTAGTAGATTGAATAAAGATCTGATGTTTCTGCTCTCCTCACACCAAACAAAAACAACACACAAGCAGAGAAGCCCTTCTTACAAAGCTGAGCTAGTGAGTTAAGTAGGAGGAAAAGTAAACATACTTGTGCCAGTGTGGCTACTTAAAAAATACACTTACCAACAATCAATTACATATATTTGAACTGTGTACAGTTCCAGCCAGGACCACCTTTCTAAAATGCACAGTGATTGGCAAATTCAACATGCACTAGCATTTCAGGTGCCTGCTAACAAAAATAATAAACAAACAAGTTCTAGTCACGTGAGTGCTGATCATTACATTACTTTTTTTGTCAAGCTTCCAACTGTTTCCATTTCACATCCCCCCAACCATTACCTCAGTATTAGCCTTGGTAACATCAATAGATAAGAGCACAGCCAGCCAATAGGAATACATACATACATATTCATTCCTAAGTGACCTTTACTGACCTGGGAAGTGTGAACACTTTGTTTCATTTTCTGTTGGTGTTCGTTAGTTTCCAGTTCCATTTCCCATCCCCCCAACCATCACCTCAGTGGTAACCTTGGTAACATCAATAGATAAGAGGGCAGCCAGCCAATAGGAACACATATTCATTCCTAACTGACCTTCAGTGACCTGGAAAGTGTTTATTTGTATCATTTTCAGTTAGTGCGCACTAAATCGAGTTAGTGCGCACTAACGGGGAGTTAGTGCGCACTAACTCGAGTTAGTGCGCACTAACACGATTTAACGATTTTTAACGATAAATCGTTAGAATTTCTATTGTATCGTGTTCTATAACGATTTAAGACGATATAAACATTATCGGACGATAATTTTAATCGTTGAAAAACGATTCACATCCCTAGATTACAGTATTTATGAGCCAAACATATTGTAAATTAAAGTCGTGGAGCTGCCACTAAGAGTCTCTTTTAAGTTTTTTTCAGATTTTTTACCTTTGTCATCTTAGAACATTTCTCTTTCTTTAAATTTCCCTGCCCTTCTTTTGAAGCTGCAATGAGTGCATTTTGAATACTGCAACCTGCTATGTAGGTTTACATTTCCCACCTTTCCCTGTCCCTTCAGGCTTTTCTTCAGTGTGACTTGATGCGTTAAAACATTCTTTCTGAAACACCCTTCTTTTATTCATCATTTCTCGTTCTTTTTTCTTTACAGCTTCCATTATCCTTATGAATTGCAAACCTAAAATGTCAATTTAAGAACAATTAAATCATGCTTACAATCAATCCTTTATAAAGCCCCAAATGTTTGTGGTTAGAAATAGAGCCAGGAAACTAGAAAGATAGAAATGAATGGAATACATTACAAAGGACCAAATTCCAGAGAGGAATTTGAAATACATTACCTAAAACAGCCAGAGAATGGAGCTCTCTTGGGAAAGGTTACAAAACGCTTCAAGCACAGTTCCACATTCCTTTTAGAATGCAATTAATTAAAGAGCATATTTTCTGAGGAAATAGAAAAGGTACAATGAAAAATGATTTCTAGAACTGAGTATAATGTATTCTAAGATGCATGCATTGTTGTGCAATTACTGACAATACTAATATTCCTACAGACTACATACTAATAATTTACGACACCTGCTGGCCTTTGCTTTTGCCATTGAAGAGATCAACAATAGCACAGACATTTTACCCAACATTACTCTGGGATTCCTGATGTACGATTCCTGCCTAAGTGACAGCATTTCAGTCCTAAACACTCTGAGAATATTGTCTGTCAAGAAGGATGCAGTTCCCAATTACAGCTGTTCTCAGAAGGATAGAGTCGTGGCTTTCATTGGTCACTTGATGTCTTCTCCATCCTATGCAATAGCACAAATCACAGGGATTTACAGATTTCCTCAGGTAGGGCGAAGAGATTTTGTTTTCCATTTCCAGCATTTTATAACCTATGATGCACTTTTTAAATGTCAAAAGATTTGAACTGAATTACATATTCCTTTAAACATTTTGAAATGGTTAATTTCAGTATAAAAATATATCAAGATTTGTTTATGCCATTAGCAACAAAAAGAAAAAGATACAGCATGACAGCATCATTTAAGTCTCATAAATGTAGTGAAATGCAGGGAAGTTAAAGGACAGAAGAGGTTACAAATACTATGGGGTAATTTGGTAACATCACAGATAATAAAATCATCAAATGAATTACACACCTTTCTATAGAAGATTTAAGAAGTAAGTCTGCTTTGAATATTATCCCATTAAATCTTCCCAGCCAAGTTACACCTGATAGAATGTCCCCAAAATTGTTTAATGAAAATATACATTCATACTTTTCATTAACTTTATATTTATTCAGTTTTAATCAATATTACATGATAGAAAACAAAGCATTTCATGTATTAAGGCAAAGGAAAAACCTTACAATTAATAACCCATCTTCAAAAAAGTAAGTTCACATAATGGATGCACTAGCAAACATTCCAGGTATTATCTAGATTAGCAAATAATAATAATAATAAGTGATAGGCCAAACTGTTGCATGTCCCGGCCATGGCAGGCCCGAGACCGGGTCTACTCACCTCCAGCAGATGGCTCCCAGACCTGGCCCATCCTCACTGGCGGCGGTGGGCAGCCGCCTGCACTCCCGTACACCCTCTGCCTCCTTGGGCACTCCCAATTCCTCTATGGACCTCTCTGGCTCCCAGCGAGTCTCTCCACGTGTACCGCGGGGAGCCGTTGCCATCCCGCATCCTGCCTTCTCCCAGGCGCACGCACGCCTCGTCGGCCTTTAAAGAGGCCACGGTGGGAATCTAACCCGCAGCCCCGGATCATGACATCATCTGTCCCTGCAAAATTTAAGGCAGGGCCCGCCACTCATTCCTTGCCTACAGAGTGCCTATACCAGGTGCAGAGCCTGTTGTGATTGATGCACACAGTCATGATATAACTGTATTATCAGCATGCTCTCCATGGTGTGTAATATTGTTTTGTACAGTAAATTTGTGACTAATAACAAAGTCCCAAATGTGAAAAAAAGGGAGGTGGATGATGTAAGGGACCTTGGATTTCCCTTTACTAAAGGAGTGTATCAATTGACTGGGGGGGTTCTGTGCAGAGATAATTGAGAGAGGTTTGGATTTTGCTTCCCCATGTTGGAACATGCAGATGGTGTATTCTAGCTTTTTATAATCCCATCACACCTGCTATCCTCATGGAATTTTAGTTTGCAACTTGAGTTAACAGGTTGTAGAATTTTAGTTAGATTTTCCGGCAGTCAGGAGCTTGCTGCTTTCTGCTGTGTAACATTTCTTAGTTTATGGGCAATGAGCAAGGAAGTTTTCCCATTTAGTAGCCAGCCTCCACCGACTCATTTATCCAGCTTTTAAGCTTGCTTCTGGACTTAAGCCAATTTTTGTGCATTCCCTGTGAGAGCCTTGGTATCCCTTTGCAGTGGATTGGGGCATCTGCTGTGTTATATCAGACAATGTGTAAGGGAAGATTCTGGCAGACATTTGTCTCTTCCAGAGGATTTAAACTATCTGGTGACCCAATGCAGAGGAATTATATGTTTGCTTTAACTTTCTTTTTGAACACTGGACGCTCAGAGCTTTTACTCCACCCTTCCTGCTTCTTGCCTGATTTTTTCCTTTTTAGGGTTCACCTCAAATTTGTGTCCAATTAGAGCTGATAACCTATGCTACCTGGGAATTGGCATACCAAGCTTTTGGAAGAGGAAAGTCTTTCATCCAGCAAGATACAGAGGGGAAGAAATTGAAAAGCCATTTAGACAGATAACTGAAATGTTATCCATCTAAATAGCTTAGCTGAAATATTCAGCAACTTATCTGGCTAAATTCTAGCTGGATAAATTTTAATCTGTATATAATTTAGCTGGATATGTTGTGGGTATTCCTGGGCTGGGCAGTAGACATTCTAGGGAGGAGCAGAGTTAGCCAGTTAGGTTAGAGGCAGGCAGAAATCAAGAATGTTCACTGTCCAGGCAAGGGTCAGATCCAGAAATCAGTCTTAGAGGAGGCAAGGAGATGAGGAAAGGCTGGGATGGAGAGATGAGGCACGGTTGGGCTGGAGAGGTGAGGCAAGGCAGGGCTAAAGAGACAAGGCAAGGCTGGGATGGAGAGATGAGGTGAGGATCAGGAATCAGCAATGAAGGAGCAGCAACACACACAACACAAGCTATGTAGGATACCCATGGCTAAGGTGCTGGTAATTTGGATAATTTGGATTTCAGCTACTATTATTCTGTTATATGTACACGCAATTGCGTATTTTTGTTCTCTGTACACTGACGTGATATCTTTGATGAGCGGCGGTATATAAAAACCAATAAATAAATAAAATAAATAAATAAATAATAAATAGAGTGTCTTAGACCATCTTAAATATCAGACATCATCAGAGGGTGCCTGGATTTGAACACCTGCCACAACTACTTCAAGAAGTGTTGTGTGCTGGAGGAGAACAGCAGGGCCTGCACAGCATATAATAGGGATGTGCATTCATTTTCAATGCATTGGCAATCTGCAACGCATAAGTCCCTATTTGTTGCATTCGTGGGTTTGCAAAATGCAACACAATTCCCCACGAATAAAACATATCATATTATTTCATTTGTTGGCTCGCAGTGATTTATTAGCGGCCGTTTGAAATAGGAGATAGCAAAAACTATCCCTTTCCTGTGAGTCACAAGTGACCTCACAGCCCTGTCACAGAGTGGGTCAGACAGGTTGGCAAGGAGACCAGAATGCGACCTATCAGAGCTAAGCATTTTTATAATGCGGCCAATCGCTGCTCTCACTCAGTGCACTGTGACGCTATTCCTGATGATGCAGCACTATTTATACGTTAAGCACGCGGCGTGCCACACACTTTCTTGCTGGGATGGTCCGGGGAGGTGGTCGCACTCAGAGCTAGTCTGAGGGACTGAAATCTGTATTCAATTGCTCGCTACTTTGATATAATTTTCCATTGAAAAAGATATTTCTTCGATTTGGCTGCAGTGCCGCAGCTAGCCATGATTTTTTTGACCACATTTTTTTTTTATTGATCTGAGATAGTCTTCCTATCTGTGCCACTGAGAGAAGCTGCTAGCTGGTTATTTTTATATTTTACCCCCTGGGATAGGTTGCAAGCAGGATTTGGGTGTTGTGCGTTGGAGATATATTCAATTTCAAGCTAGTTTTATAGAATTTTCCATTGAAAAAGATATTCCCTCTTTTTGCTACTGTGCCAAGCAAGCCATGCTTTTTATTTAACTGCAGTTTTTTTTTTTTAAATTGAACTGAGGCAGCCTCTTTGTGCTCTTTTAAGCCAAGAAGACCCGCAATGCACTCACTGGGCATCAGTGGGCACGGGGCAGTTTTGCAGACTCACATATATTGGGACAACGTTGCTCTCTGAAGCCAAATCCTCAGTGGGCCTCCTTTGTAGTTACAAGTTTGGTGTGTGCATACAGCGGTCCCAGTTTTAGTGTACATCCAGGCAAAGCCTTGTAGACCTGAGGGAAGTTAGCAGACTCATGTATATTGGGACAGTGGTGCTCTCTGAAGCCAAATCCTCAGTGGGCCTCCTTTGTAGTTACAAGCTTGGTAGGTGCATACAGCGGTCCCAGTTTTAGTGTACATCCAGGCAAAGCATCGTGGACCAGTGGGAACTTTTGCAGACTCACGTATTTTGGGATAGCGATGCTCTCTGAAGCCAAATCCCTAGTGGGCCCCTTTTGGAAGTAATTCTTTTAATTGAAATCCCTAGTGGGCAGTGACATTAAATCCATAATGTCAGGGAAAGTGAGTGATTGGGATTGGCAGAGGAGGCACTTCAAAAGGCAGTGCCAGTCCCCCCATTAAAGTTAAAAAGGGACCTGTTCCAATCTAAAATCTCTGGAGGGGCAGGCAGATCCATTCGTAAAAAAATGAAATTTAAAAATGATGCATCGGCACCACCTGTTTCTGACCCTGTAGTTTTGGAGGTGAGGGAAGGGGAGGCTGAGTCATGCAAGACAAAATGGTGACACCCCAAATCAGCAGTGCGAGAGCAGACTCGACTTAGCATTGACAATGTAGCGCAGGCACTGTTTGCTTCTGATTCCAATGAAGAATCATCTTGTGTGGGATTCTCATCATCAGAAATGGAAAAAGTAATAGCTGAAGAAGATTTAGGAGAATTAGTTATTCTTGTCTTAGCCACCACTTCAGTACAGCAGGGGAGAGATGAAACTAATGATGAGGAAGAAGAGCAATCAGTGCAGGCACAGAGTGTGACTGATACCAGTGGCATTTCTTTTAAGGGTGCACACAATACTTCAGCTCCAGTGCCAGCATCCACTTTGAAGGCTATAAAGAAGGGATCATGAAAGAAATCTGCCATCTGGAGCCACTTTAAAGTGACGGAGGACCCGTGTTTTGCTCAGTGTAATTACTGTGCCAGGGCTATTAGCAGAGGCAAGCAAATGCGACATCTATCTAATTTTGGCATGATGCATCATATGAAGAGGCAACACCCAACAACAGTACTGCTATCTGGGGATGGTGGCAGTACCAGTCAGGGGACATCTTTTTTCCAGGCTGCGTAAAGTGGTTGAAAAGGAGCAGTCACCCCACGCCCTCAGCCCCTTCTATCAGTCAAGTGGCAGGCCAGCAGCTCCCTGCCATGTGGGAGAAGCGACAACTCACCATGGAGGAAATGGGGTGGAGTGCGGTAACGCTATCCCAGGGTAGGAAGCAGGCAGCCTCAAAAGATGTAACCAGGAGCATTGGGGAAATGATTGCCCTTGATGACCAGCCCTTGCAGATTGTGGAGAATGTGGGTTTCAAGCATTTGCTGAAGGTCTTAGTTACAAATTGCAAATTTCCCTCCAGAACCACATTTAGCAGAAAGGTCATCCCCAGCCTGTACAACCAGTGTCACAGTCGCATCCAAGCACTGCTAGGTAAAGCAGAGGGGAGTGTACATTTCATCTGTGATATCTGGACTGACATTAATGCTGCACACTCTTACCTCTCCCTGACAGCACACTGGTAGGACCTGGCTGAGGCAGGAGCAGGCATAAGCTCTATTAGTGAACAAGTATCAGGGTGGAGGTGGGCTTTACTGAGCACCCACCTGACGGATGAGGCCCATACCTCAGCCAATATTCTAGCATGCTTCAGACAGATGCTGGAGGGCTGGTAACTACATCAGCGAGACAGGAATCCTCAGGCAGGGTTCTTTGTCACAGACAATGGTGCAAACATGGTTAAGGCAATAATCGAGGGGCGCTTTAAGATCATTCGATGTTTTGCATACACTCGGCACCTGGTAGTGAAGTCAGCTCTGAGGTTGGAGTCCAATCACCAATAGAATGAATACCTGCATACTTTAATACACAAGTGCAGGAACATAGCAGAACACTTCCACAGAAGGGTGAAGGTGAGGCAGGTTCTCTGTCAAAAGCAGACTGATTTTGAAATGCCTCACAAGTGACTCATTCAAGACATTGCCACCCAGTGGAATTCCACCTTTATGATGCAGCAGAGGTTAGTGGAGCTGCAGACACCCCTTCATGAACTTTCTGGTACAATGGACATAGGTGTGCAGAATCCCCTAGGGCAGCAGGTAGAAATCCTGCAGCCCTTCAAGGATGTCATGGAGGAGCTGAGTTCCAGAAGTGCCACCTTGGCTGACATCATCCCTATAGTTAATTTTCTGGAGGACAATTTGGAGGGCTTTAAACAGGAAGAGGGAATGACTGCTGAGGTGCTCCATTTTCTGGACATTTTGCAGAAGCAGGTGCAAGAGAGATTAAGGCCTTTAACAACAGTGTGCCCAGTGAATGTGTATTTTCAATGACAGGGGATATTATGAGCCCTCACTGCTCAAGGCTAGCACTGGAGTTGATGGAAATGCTAGTGTTTTTGAAAGTAAATCTGCCATTCCTTGGCTTTCCAAATTTTTCGTGTGAATGGTAAGATGAATAAAAGCAATTGAAAGCCTTGCAGCAACTCCAACTGCTCATGTATCTGACCTGAAACGCTGTGCCTGTTCATCCACTGTCCAGGCAGTATGTTCCTCAAGGGGCTGACCTCAAATGCTATTCCTGTCTGAGTTTAGTTCTAGTATTTCTAATTTCAGTTTCATGTATTTGTGCATCAATTCTTTATAGAATATTCTTTTACTGTTTTGCAACATTTGGAATGTAACAACACAAAAAGCTGACTTCAGATGTTAATAGCTTCTGGGTATTCACAAATAATTTCCAGCTCATGTCTTGCTTCACAAATGGCAGTCGCTATTGCTCTGAAAGCATCCTCTGTTGAATTACATGGACTTGACCTCTATCCTCTAATGCTGTGCCTGCCTGTCCTTCCAGGCCTTATGTCCCTACAAGGGCTTGACCTTTATCCTTGAATGCTGTGCCTATCTGTCCAGGCATTATGTCCGACAAGGGCTTGACCTCTATCCTTGAATGCTGTGTCTGTCCATCCAGGCTTTATGTCTCTAAAAGGGATTGACCTCTAATGCTATGCCTGTCTGTCCAGGCCTTATGTCCCTATCAGGGCTTGACCTCTATCCTCGAAAGCTGTTCCTTTCCATCCAGGCCTTATGTCCCTACAAGTCCTTGACCTCTAACGCTGTGACTGTCCATCTACATTTGGAATGTAAGAACATAAAAAGCTGACTTCAGATGTTAATAGCTTCTGGGTATTCACAAATAATCTCCAGCGCATTTCTTGCTTCACAAATGGCAGTCGCTATTGCTCTGAAAGCATCCTCTGTTGAATTACATGGACTTGACCTCTATCCTCTAATGCTGTGCCTGCCTGTCCTTCCAGGCCTTATGTCCCTACAAGGGCTTGACCTTTATCCTTGAATGCTGTGCCTATCTGTCCAGGCCTAATATCCCTACAAGGGCTTGACCTCTATCCTCTAATGCTGTTCCTGTCCATCCAGGCTTTATGTCCCTAAAAGGGCTTGGCCTCGAATGCTGTGCCTGTGTGTCCAGGCCTTATGTGGCTACAAGGGCTTGACCTCTATCCTCTAATGCTGTGCCTGTCCGTCCAGGCCTTATGTCCCTATAAGGGCTTGACCTTTATCCTAGAATGCTGTGCGTTTCTGTCTAGGCCTTACATCCCTACAAGGGCTTGACCTCTATCCTCGAATGCTGTGCCTGTCAGTCCATGCCTTAAGTCCCTATAAGGGCTTGACCTCTATCCTCAAATGCCGTGCCTGTCCATCCAGGCCTTACATCCCTACAAGGGCTTGACCTCTAATCCTGTGCCTGTCCATCTAGGAGCCCTTTCCTGCTCAAAGGAAAGGAAACTCTCCCCGGGTGTAGCTGGCCTATCTTTTAGTATCTGTTGACCCAGGTACTGTTTTCCATAGGACTGCTATTTACATGGTACCGTCCTCCACATTGCCATGCTTTGAAGGCTCGTTCTCAACTTTAGGAGCCAACCCATTCCGGGGCACTTTTTCCTGGTCAATGGAAAGGGAACTCTCCCCGGGGTAGCTGGCCAGCCTATCTCTTAGTATCTGTTGATTCATGTTGAACTGCTGTTCACATGGCACCCTCCTCCACATCACCATGTTTTGAATGCTCGTTCTCCACTCTAGGGGCCAACCCATTCCGGGGAGCCCTTTCTTTCTCAAATGAAAGGGAACTCTCCCCAGTGTAGCCGGCCTATGTCTTATTACCTGTTGACCCATGTTGAACCTAACATGTTGAACATAACATGGCACCCTCTTCCGCCACTGCCTTGAAAGTTCTCGTTTGTATATCTGCTAATTCCACCAGATTTTAAAAGAGCAGTGACAGCTCACTAGACGCCAATGGAAACACCCCACTCTAGGTGTGAACCCATTCTAGGGAGCCCTTTCCTGTGCAAAGGAAAGGGAACTCTTCTCAGGGCTAGCCTGTCTTGCCTCTATCAAAACCACAAGGACCTGACTACCTTAGTTCTGCCAGCCTGTCTTGCCCCTATGAAAACCACAGGGACCAGACTAACTCTGCTCTGCCAGCCTGCCTTGCCCCTATCAGCTTTATGCCACTCTGCCTTGCTGCCATACACCAGATGACCCACTCAACTCCTTGTGGTGTTCTTGCCACTATCATGGTTCCTCAGTGTGTTGGTGTTAGTTTTTCTGCTTGCTATGTTCTCCCTTCATTGTGCTGTAGGATGTTGATGCCACTTGTCTTGCCACTTTGCCTGTCATGCTGCCTTCGAGGGTTCATGCATCTGTTATCGGTGCTCTCTTTTGAAGCTGTGGTGTGTCTTTATTTATTTATTTATTTTTTAATATACCGATGCTCAAGATGCAGTCTTATTGTACCGGTTTACATCAGAACAAGGGGGAACCATTTAACTAGAAGAAAGAAAGTTACATTAAACAGGGAGTATAATTCAGGGCCGTTGAGAGAGAGAATTAGGTTAACATAACTCAACTAAAGAGGTAATGTGAGATAACAGAAAACAAATTGATTAAATTCACAGAAAACAATTTGAATTAGCAGCTAATTTAAATAAGCAGTTTGAGCATAACTGTTCCTTTGGGTAAGGGGCAGAGGAGGCAGCTGGGAGGGGGCGGGCAGAGGCTGGAGAGCGGGGAAGGGGCCGGGAGGATGTGTTAACAGGTCCAGGAGAGGGGGAAAGGAGATAAGGAAGAGTTATGAGAGTCAATGCTAGTAGGGGGATGACCCCCTACTAGCATTTTTTACACTCTCACTGCTGCTTTGCCCCTCTGTTAAAGCACTCTTGCCACTCCTGGTACCCCTTTGCCCCTTTAAAGTGCCTTTTGCTATTCATGCCAATTTGGTGCCACTTTGTCACAGAGAAGGGCTACCAAAATGATAAGGGGAATGGAACAACTCCCCTATGAGGAAAGACTAAAGAGGTTAGGACTTTTTAGCTTGGAGAAGAGACGGCTGAGGGGAGATATGATAGAGATGTTTAAAATCATGAGAGGTTTAGAACGGGTAGATGTGAATCGGTTATTTACTCTTTCGGATAGTAGAAAGACTAGGGGGCACTCCATGAAGTTAGCATGGGGCACATTTAAAACTAATCCAATCCAGGCCATAAGAACCTGGCAAGTACCCAAAACTAAGTCTATTCCATGTTACCATTGCTAATGACAGTGGTTATTCTCTAAGTGAACTTAATAGCAGGTAATGGACTTCTCCTCCAAGAACTTATCCAATCCTTTTGTAAACACAGCTATACTAACTGCACTAACCACATCCTCTGCCAACAAATTCCAGAGTTTAATTGTGTGTCGGAGAAAGTTCTTTTTAAACTCTTTAAAGATGGCACCGGCCAGCCAGTGCTCCTACCATGTGACAGGGGCCGGCCAATGGCACGGATACCCTGTCACATGGTAAGGGCAAAGGGCCATCGGCGCCATCTTTATGAGTGACAGCCGACGTCCCGAGAATGGGAGATCGCTCCCGGGACCACCACTGGACCACCAGGTAGTTTTAAAATGTTTTGTGGGGCTCGGGAGGGTGGGGGAAGCTAAGGGGTCATTTTTAAAGGGTCGGGTGGGTTTTCTTTTTATCGGGCCATCGGCGCCATTTTTGAGTGGCAGCCAAAATGGTGCCGATGGCCCGAGAGCAGGAGATCGGTCCCCGCGCCCCCACTGGACCACCAGGTACTCGTAAAAAGTTTTGGGGGGTTCGGGAGGGTGGGGGAAGGTAAGGGATTAGTTTTATAGGGTCGGGGTGGGTTTAGGTGTTGTTTTGGTGTGCTGGTTTTCCCGCCCTCCCCCCAAATAACTCCCGTTAGTGGACACTAATGGGAGTAACGATTTTTCACAATAAATCGGGAAAATTGCTATTTTATCGCTCACTCTAATGATTTTTGACGATTTAAAAAATATCGGACAATTTTTTAAATCGTCAAAAAATGATTCACATCCCTAGTAGGAAATAAAGATGGTTGTATGGTAAAGTGCATGCAGCACTGGTTTAAAAAGCCCCGGGTCTTCTGTATTTCTCCAGAGAAGTGGATCGGAGCCGCCAGTGGTACAGCAGTCTTTATAGTTACCTCCTATAACTGACCTTCATTGTTAGAAACAGTGTTTTGAACCTTCTGTGTGTGTAGCTGTTGAAAAGCTGAAGTAAGTTTTTCCAAGGCATCCTATTGTTCCGCAATGCGCTGGGCCGGGCCCAGTATAGCCTGTAAAGCATTGAGTTGTGCTGGATCCATGTGGTTCACTGAACCCTGGAGTCAAGCCGGAACCCTGGAGACAAGCCGGATCCAAGGAGTTAAGCTAGAACCCTAGAGACAAGCCGGACCCATGGAGTTAGCAATCTGTTGTAAGAGCTCTGTTGTTAAAGCTGGGAGTTAGCAATCTGTTGTGAAGAGCTCTGTTGTTAAAGCTGGGAGTTAACAATCTGTTATGAAAGCTCTGAGATATAGATGGAAACTCACTAATGTTGTCAGCAGCGAAGACTTCTTAGCAGAAGTGGTATTCAGGAGCTGGTCCGGGACGTGGGTCCTCGAGGAGCAAGTACCGGTTCCGGACAGCGACCTGAAATGAAAAAGAGAGAGCAATGCCCCCGAGGAACAGGTACCTCTAGTGAAGTCCGAGGAGGCAGAGTAGCTAGGTTTGCGGAGAGTGAATCCCATCTGCAGTGACCTGGAGGAAGCAAATCATTGCTAATTCGTCTTGTTAGCAAAAACTGAGACCTTAAATATCTGGAGCTGATGATGTCATCTCAGGGGGGCGCCCTTGAGGTTCGCACCAACGCAGGTACATCAGACGGGCCGCACGTGCACGTGCACCCTTAGGCATCTGGCCAACAAGGCGGCTTGCAGCGTTGAGCCGGTCCGGGAACGCCAGAGGAGGACGGCCAGAAGACGCCACAGCAGTTAGCCTTCCATCAACCCCGAAGGGAGTCACCAACGAGGTAAGGTGGGCGGAGCAGAGGCATCGGACAATGATGGACATAACACCAGGCTAGATTTGTGAGCTCATTTTTTCATGATGTTCCTTGTGTACTACCTTTTTCCCAGGAGGTACTAGCGTAGCTGCGGTGACAATGACTTTTACAGGGTCAATGATGTGTTGGGGAGTCTCCATTTTTTCTTCTGTTTGAAAGGAATCAGATAGAACATCTGCTCTCTAATCCTTTTCTGCTGGATTGAAGTGGAGCTCAAAATCAAACCAGATGAAGAAGAGAAATCACCAAGCCTGTCAGGGGTTAATTTGTTGCATTTACTATAGATACTCCAAATTCTTTGGTTGGTGCAGATTGTGGTCTGATGTTTAACCACCTCTAATAGGAGCTGCCTTTATTCCAAGGACATTTCACAGCAAGGAGTTAATGATCCCCAATCATGCAATTTCTCTCTGCCGGGGAGAATAATCTGAATGAGAAGGAATACAGTCAGATGCTCCCTTGGTTGCTATGTTGACTGGGATCAGCCCTACCGTAGGGAAGAGGCATATATCTGCACCATGAAGGGGAAATCAGGATCTTGGTGTCATAGGTAAAGTTCTTCAGAGAAGACTTGCTGAAAGCCTGTAAGATGTTGATGGCTTCTGTGGACCTACTCTGGGCATCTGCACCTTATCCAGCCAAGTTGGTGAGTGGTGCTGTGAGGGTTGAATACCAAGGAATAAATTGGTGATATTAGTTATTGAATCTTAGAAAAACTGTAGTGGCCAAAGGCTGACCAATTGAGGCATATGTAGAATGGCTTTCTGTTTAGCAGGATCTCTTAATTCAAAGAGACATTTCTTAAGTTTTGCCTACATATGGTGGTCTCATAGTCACTGTAGCACCTATTTAACATGTTCTCAGTGCATAGTCAGGGACTGAGAGTAGATGAGTACGTCAAGGTAGGCCACAATGTAGAAGTACAAAAAATTTCAGAAAATTTCATTTACCATATTTTGAAATACTGCCGGAGGGTTGCAGAATCCAAATGGCATAACAAGGTATTTGTTAGGTGCCCCGGCCGCATAAGGCCGTGACTGGTTCCCCTCACCTTGGCAGGCAAGAGGCCCATTCCTATTCCCCCCTTCACTGCTCCCAGCGCCGCCGCTTCTGCGGTCTGCTCTCATGACATTTCCTTACACCACCGCTGTCGATGCACTCCACATGCACCTCTAGGTGCACTGCCACCACCTCCTTGCCTCAGTAACGGGTCCTGCTCATCTTGACTGTGAGTTGTCTGTGTTCCTGATCCCTGCCTTGTCTCCTGCATTCCTGATTTCTGCTCCAGCTCCAACTCCAGTTCCTGACTCATGTTCCTGGTACTCCTGATCCTCTCCTCCTTAAGAACATAAGAAAATGCCATACTGGGTCAGACCAAGGCTCCATCAAGCCCAGCATCCTGTTTCCAACAGTAGCCAATCCAGGCCATAAGAACCTGGCAAGTACCCAAAAACTAAGTCTATTCCATGTAACCATTGCTAATGGCAGTGGCTATTCTCTAAGTGAACTTAATAGCAGGTAATGGACTTCTCCTCCAAGAACTAATCCAATCCTTTTTTAAACACAGCTATACTAACTGCACGAACCACATTCTCTGGCAACAAATTCCAGAGTTTAATTGTGCGTTGAGTAAAAAAGAACTTTCTCCGATTAGTTTTAAATGTGCCCCATGCTAACTTCATGGAGTGTCCCCTAGTCTTTCTACTATCCAAAAGAGTAAATAACCGATTCACATCTACCCGTTCTAGACCTCTCATGATTTTAAACACCTCTATCATATCCCCCCTCAGTCGTCTCTTCTCCAAGCTGAAAAGTCCTAACCTCTTTAGTCTTTCCTCATAGGGGAGTTGTTCCATTCCCCTTATCATTTTGGTAGCCCTTCTCTGTACCTTCTCCATCGCAATTATATCTTTTTTGAGATGCGGCGACCAGAATTGTACACAGTATTCAAGGTGCGGTCTCACCATGGAGCGATACAGAGGCATTATGACATTTTCCGTTTTATTCATCATTCCTTTTCTAATAATTCCCAACATTCTGTTTGCTTTTTTGACTGCCGCAGCACACTGAACTGACGATTTCAATGTGTTATCCACTATGACACCTAGATCTTTTTCTTGGGTTGTAGCACCTAATATGGAACCCAACATCGTGTAATTATAGCATGGGTTATTTTTCCCTATATGCATCACCTTGCACTTATCCACATTAAATTTCATCTGCCATTTGGATGCCCAATTTTCCAGTCTCACAAGGTCTTCCTGCAATTTATCACAATCTGCTTGTGATTTAACTACTCTGAACAATTTTGTGTCATCTGCAAATTTGATTATCTCACTCGTCGTATTTCTTTCCAGATCATTTATAAATATATTGAACAGTAAGGGTCCCAATACAGATCCCTGAGGCACTCCACTGTCCACTCCCTTCCACTGAGAAAATTGCCCATTTAATCCTACTCTCTGTTTCCTGTCTTTTAGCCAGTTTGCAATCCACGAAAGGACATCGCCACCTATCCCATGACTTTTTACTTTTCCTAGTAGCCTCTCATGAGGAACTTTGTCAAACGCCTTCTGAAAATCCAAGTATACTATATCTACCGGTTCACCTTTATCCACATGTTTATTAACTCCTTCAAAAAAGTGAAGCAGATTTGTGAGGCAAGACTTGCCCTGGGTAAAGCCATGCTGACTTTGTTCCATTAAACCATGTCTTTCTATATGTTCTGTGATTTTGATGTTTAGAACACTTTCCACTATTTTTCCTGGTACTCAAGTCTGTAGTTTCCCGGATTGCCCCTGGAGCCCTTTTTAAATATTGGGGTTACATTTGCTATTCTCTAGTCTTCAGGTACAATGGATGATTTTAATGATAAGTTACAAATTTTTACTAATAGGTCTGAAATTTCATTTTTTAGTTCCTTCAGAACTCTGGGGTGTATACCATCCGGTCCAGGTGATTTACTACTCTTCAGTTTGTCAATCAGGCCTACCACATCTTCTAGGTTCACCGTGATTTGATTCAGTCCATCTGAATCATTACCCATGAAAACCTTCTCCATTACGGGTACCTCCCCAACATCCTCTTCAGTAAACACCGAAGCAAAGAAATAATTTAAACTTTCCGCGATGGCCTTATCTTCTCTAAGTGCCCCTTTAACCCCTCGATCATCTAACGGTCCAACTGACTCCCTCACAGGCTTTCTGCTTCGGATATATTTTAAAAAGTTTTTACTGTGAGTTTGTGCCTCTACAGCCAACTTCTTTTCAAATTCTCTCTTAGCCTGTCTTATCAATGTCTTACATTTAACTTGCCAATGTTTATGCTTTATCCTATTTTCTTCTGTTGGATCCTTCTTCCAATTTTTGAATGAAGATCTTTTGGCTAAAATAGCTTCTTTCACCTCCCCTTTTAACCATGCCGGTAATCGTTTTGCCTTCTTTCCACCTTTCTTAATGTGTGGAATACATCTGAACTGTGCTTCTAGAATGGTATTTTTTAACAATGACCACGCCTCTTGGACATTTTTTACTTTTGTAGCTGTTCCTTTCAGTTTTTTTCTAACAATTTTTCTCATTTTATCAAAGTTTCCCTTTTGAAAGTTTAGCACGAGAGCCTTGGATTTGTACAATGTTCCTTTTCCAGTCATTAAATCAAATTTGATCATATTATGATCACTATTGCCAAGCGGCCCCACCACCGTTACCTCTCTCACCAAGTCCTGTGCTCCACTGAGAATTAGATCTAAAATTGCTCCCTCTCTCGTCGGTTCCTGAACCAATTGCTCCATAAAGCTATCATTTATTCCATCCAGGAACGTTATCTCTCTAGCGTGACCCGATGATACATTTACCCAGTCTATATTGGGGTAATTGAAGTCTCCCATTATTACTGCACTACCAATTTGGTTAGCTTCCCTAATTTCTCTTAGCATTTCACTGTCCATCTCACCATCTTGACCAGGTGGATGGTAGTATACCCCTATCACTGTAGTCTTCCCTGATACACAAGGGATTTCTACCCATAAAGATTCAATTTTGTATTTAGTCTCATGCAGGATGTTTATCCTGTTGGACTCTATGCCATCCCGGACATAAAGCACCACACCTCCTCCCGACTGCTCCTCTCTGTCATTGCGATATAATTTGTACCCCGGTATAGCACTGTCCCATTGGTTATCCTCTTTCCACCATGTCTCTGAGATGCCAATTAAGTCTATGTCATCATTTACTGCTATACATTCTAATTCTCCCATCTTACTTCTTAGACTTCTGGCCTTAGCGTACAAACATTTCAAAGTTTGTTTTTTGTTTGTATTTTTATTCTGCTTTTTAATTGATAGGGATAAGTTAGAATTTTTTAGCTCAGGTGAGTTTTTAGTTACAGGCACTTGGACTACTTTTCTAATTATTGGAACCTCACTGTCGGGATGCCCTAATTCTAATGCATCATTAGTATCCTTTAAAGATACATCTCTCTGAACCATGCGCTGCTGAGCGACTGTCGGCTTTCCCCTTTGTTCTAGTTTAAAAGCTGCTCTATCTCCTTTTTAAAGGTTAGCGCCAGCAGTCTGGTTCCACCCTGGTTAAGGTGGAGCCCATCCCTTCGGAAGAGACTCCCCCTTCCCCAAAAGGTTCCCCAGTTCCTAACAAAACTGAATCCCTCTTCCTTGCACCATCGTCTCATCCACGCATTGAGACTCCGGAGCTCTGCCTGCCTCTGGTGACCTGCGCGTGGAACAGGGAGCATTTCAGAGAATGCTACCCTGGAGGTTCTGGATTTAATCTTTCTACCTAAGAGCCTAAATTTGGCTTCCAGAACCTCCCTCCCACATTTTCCTATGTCGTTGGTGCCCACGTGTACCACGACAGCCGGCTCCTCCCCAGCACTGTCTAAAATCCTATCTAGGTGACGCGTGAGGTCCGCCACCTTCCCACAGGTAGGCATGTTACCAGGCGATCCTCACGCCCACCCGCCACCCAGCTATCTACATTCCTAATAATCAAATCACCAACTATGAAAGCCGACCTAACCCTTCCCTCCTGGGCAGTAGGTCTTGGGGAGATATCCTCAGTGCGAAAGAACAATGCATCACCTAGAGAGCAGGTCCTTGCTACAGGATCCTTTCCTGCTACACCTGGTTGGTGCTCTCCCATTATGAGACCTTCTTCCTCCAAGGCAGCACCAGGGCTGCCAGTCTGAAGTTGGGACTGGACTACTATGTCCCTGAAGGTCTCATCTATATACCTCTCTGTCTCCCTCAGCTCTTCCAGGTCTGCCACTCTAGCCTCCAGAGATCGGACTCGTTCTCTGAGAGCCAGGAGCTCTTTGCATCGCATGCACATGTACAACTTCTCACCGGTGGGTAAAAAATCATACATGTGACACTCGATGCAAAAGACTGGGAAGCCCCCCTCTTGCTGCTGGACTGCTGCCTTCATCTCAATTTTGATCAGTTCCTAGTTAAGTTTTAGGTTGCTATGGGAGTAGGAATGTGTCTAAGTTCCTTTAAATGTATTAGTGAATTCACTATATGTCTGGTAGTGGCCTACTGGGGTCTGATCGAATTCCCAATAAAGTTTTGTTGATGGGTTTTTTTTTTTTTTTTGTGCAAGTGGCACCTGCCTATAAATTAAGGGATGAGCTTGGGGTGGGTGGGCAAGGGGTGGGAGGGTTGGGAATTACAAACAGTCTAACTTCTGTTAGCTCCATTTCTAGCCTGCTTCAGTACCTGCCTGACTCCTGATCCCTTCCTGCCTGCTCCAGCTTCCGTGATCTCCTAAGTTCCAGCGTCCAGGCTCCTACGGGCTCCTCCCGGGGGAGTACCGGCTTCCAGGGTGAATCACCTAAGTCCCAGCGGCTGGGCTCCTATGGGCTCCTCCCGGGGGAGTACCAGCTTCCAGGGTGAAGCTCATGTCCAGCTCCTGCCTGGTGTCCACCTCCCGACCTGTCACTCATTAGAGACTATAGTACACCTCTCCCCAGTCTCTCACAGGTCGGCCCAAGGGTCCACTAAACAGTTCACTCACAACACAACCAGCACACAACCAGCACACAACCAGCACATCCCACACACAACCAGCCCTGCGCCTCCACTCAGACAGTAGCTGGTGGTCCTCCCTGTAGGATCTTATTTAGATATCCCCTCTGTCATCATGAGGGTCCTCCTAGTTCCTGGGGAGTCTTCCTGTCATAGGGCTCTGAGCACCTGCTGTGCCTGAGCCTTGCTTCCTGACAGTGCGGACCCATGGGACCCCATCCCACGAGCAGTACCAACTGACATCGGACCAAGGGTCTACACACCCACAAAGCATAGCAGACTATTCCTCTTAGAGCAACATTATTAGTTTCTTTTTGTTCCCAGCAAGACAGGGATGCAAGTTTACAAAAGGCCTGCAAAAATAAGAATATTAACTTTTATAGATATAGCATTTGAGTTTTTCCTGATGTATCTCGTATTATCCAGCTTTGTAGGAAATAGGTTTTGCAACTTAAACAATCTGAGTCCTGGGTGCCACTTTCTTTCTCAAATATCTGTCTGTTTGATTATTAGTTTCAAAAAACATAATTTTGTGTTTGTGAACGCATCTTATCTCACAATTACAGGCCAATTTTATCCCTTCTTTTTTTAGGTATATTGATTGAAAGCTGTGCTCTTCGCCATTTGTCAGAGTATATTGAGAACAAGCAGGTTTTAGATCCCAATCATTTTAGACTGGTTTATTTTCTTAAATAAGCAACTAGGCAGTCTCCTTACAATTAAAGAATGTTTATTTCCCGTCGATAGAAGGGCTGAATTAGCCATGCTGTCATGGGATCTGTCAATCAGGTCCGGGAGGCGGAGCTTGTCAAAGCAGAGTACAGAGCTTTGCTCTCTGCGGCTGCGCATGTGTTCCCGCGCAGGAAAGTAACGGAATCTCCTCAGTCTGTTTTTTCCGCGAGCGGGATCGCACGCGGAGCTGTTTTTCTCCTCAGTAAAAAAAATTTAAAAAAATGTCAAAATCGGGGTTTAAACCCTGTGGGGCGGATTTTCAGCGCCCTGCTCGCCTAAATCCGCCCAAAACCGGGCGGATTTCGGCGAGCAGGGCCCTGCGCGCCGGTAAGCCTATTTTACATAGGCCTACCGGCGCGCGCAGACCCCCGGGACTCGCGTACGTCCCGGGGTTTTCGGAGGGGGGGCGTGTCAGGGGGCGTGTCGGGGGGCGGGCCCGGTCGACGCGGCGTTTCGGGGGCGTGTCGGCCGCGTTTTGGGGGCGGGTACGGGGCGTGGCTACGGCCCGGGGGCGTGGCCGCGCCCTCCGTACCCGCCCCCAGGTCGCGGCCCGGCGCGCAGCAGGCCCGCTGGCGCGCGGGGATTTACGTCTCCCTCCGGGAGGCGTAAATCCCCCGACAACGGTAAGGGGGGGGTGTAGACAGGGCCGGGTGGGTGGGTTAGGTAGGGGAAGGGAGGGTAAGGTGAGGGGAGGGCAAAGGAAAGTTCCCTCCGAGGCCGCTCCGATTTCGGAGCGGCCTTGGAGGGAACGGGGGGAGGCAGCGCGGCTCGGCGCGCGCAGGCTATACAAAATCGATAGCCTTGCGCGCGCCGATCCAGGATTTTAGTGGATACGCGCGGCTCCGCGCGTATCTACTAAAATCCAGCGTACTTTTGCTTGAGTCTGATGCGCAAGCAAAAGTAGGCTGTTCGCGCGCCTCTTAAAATCTACCCCTGTAATTGTGGCAAAGTAATGTCGGTCACGGACAGACACGACCGATGTTACAGATGTCTAGGACTAGATCATAATCCTAAAGTTTGTGAATTGTGCTCTAAGGTGTCACCAAGAGCACTAAAACAAAGTGCCTATAGGCTTAAGGAACTTTTTGCCTCAAGGGACCCATCGGAGGCTCATTCATCGCCTGGCCCATTAACTTCATCGGCTCCATCAAAAAAGAGAACTTTATCGTCAGATCCTCAATCCTCCACTTTTGGAGGTAAGGAGAATGCAAAACGACGAAGGCCAATGGATTCTCAGAAATCCGCAGTGCCTGTAGAACCGCAACATACCATATTGGCGCCAGGAACCTCGGCGCCGACATCTTCTGCGCCTAAGGTGCCGTCTGCGCTTACAAAAGTATCGGCACAGGAAGAGGGATCGGCGCAGAAGAAGCCACCGCGCAGAGATCATATGCGCACGGCGCCATTGAAATCTATGCGTACGGTGCCGACTCCACTAACATCTATGCGCACGGCGCTGAAGACATCGGCGCCGACAACCCTTGCACACACGTATCAGAAAGATATGCGCATAAATCTACATCCGTGCACAAATCTACAGCCGCGCACAAAATTACAGCCACGCACAAAGATACAGCCGCGCACAAAGATACAACCGTGCACAAAGATACAACCGCCCACAAATATAAACCTGCGCATAAAGCTCCATCAGCGCGTAAATCTACATCTACGCATAAAAATAAATCCGCGCATAAATCTAAATCAGTGCATAGATCTAAATCTGCGCATAGAAGACATAACTACTCAACTCAGGTACTAAAGAGTGAGTTGAAACGACGACGTTCTCCTTCACAAAGTTCTTCTTCTGGAGCTGACACCACAGAACTTTCATCAAGTGAAAGTCATAGAAACTCGTCATCTAACGATTACCGTAAGCACTCACGACACTCTTACCATAAAAAATTGGCAAAGAGAAGTGCTACATGGGAAATAAGCCCTTCGACTTCTAAATCATCTCATAGACTACCTTCCAATACCTGCTCAAAAAGAGAGGTAATACAGGTTGTTTCCTCTACCACGTCTACAGATTCAGAAGATTTGAGGAACATATCATTTAATAAAATACAAGACGACAAACAGGTACCTAATACTTCACCTCATAATAACTCAATGCACCCTAAAGCAGGTGTCTCACGAGAACAAGATGATCGTATGACAATGCCTCCTCATACAAGAGGCATTTTTTCAATTGTCTCAGTCTTTAGCAGGGTTTTATGTAACGCTTCAGTCATCATTCAAAATGACTAATGCTGATAATGACAGTTCGCTGGAACATAAGACACAGCTTAATAGAGAGCTGTCCGTTGAACCGCCGACATCTCCAATACTAAACCAACCAACCTCGCCAACTCATACACAGGAAACATCTGTTGATTCTCCTTCAATACAAACATCCCCATCATCATCTACGGAATTTCTGTCGGATCCGCAGGAACAACCGCAGGAACCGTACTCCCCTCCGGAAGACCTTACATACCCAAAATTCCTAGAAAAATTGGGTACAATACTGCATCTAGAGGTACAAAAAGAAGCAGACCCTAGAGCAGAAACCCTTGGTCTTCTAAAGATTTTTGATACTCCAGGGGAGCCAACATCTCTTCCGCCACAAGAGATTCTGCATTCAGTCTTACAAAAGTCCTGGGATACGCCTTATGCAATTCCAGCCGTTTCCAGGAAAACAGACATAACATTTTGTATGAAGAAAGCATCACTATATACTTTACCACAATTACTTCACACTTCCATTGTGGTAGAGTCTGCGATGCAAAGATTCAAGAAAATAAAGTCGCATTCCTCTTACCCACCAGGGAAAGACAACAAATATTTAGATGAGTTTGGCAGGAAAATATACCATAACTCGATGTTGACTGCACAAATTATGCAACATCAATTCTACATGGTGCAATACCTCTATGAGTGCATGCAAGCTATGAAAGGTATACATTCCTCAATGGCCGATCAAATACTTCAGCCTCTTCATGACCTGGAAGAGTGTTCTCGACACCTTTTGAGGTCAATCTATGAGGCACATGAAACATCATCCAGGGCATCAGCAAAAGCCATTGAAGCCCGCAGACTGGCATGGTTACGTTCAAGTTCGATACGTGAAGACTTGCACGAAAAACTAACAAACCTCCCATGCACAGGAGATAACCTGTTCGGAGAAAGATTCTAGGACACAGTAACTAAATTGAAAGAAGAAGCTCTAGCAGTACAATCGCTAACATCACATCCTATTTATTCGACTACATGTCGTTATATGGGATCTACTCATAGACAATCATATGCCAAAAGACCCTATAGGTCGTATCAATCTTTTCGTACCCAATCATAACCCTCCTACCAGCGCCCTGCTCCACAAAAAAATATATCAAATCAATGTAGAGGTAAACCACGTAACCAAAGGCAGCAGGCACAACAGCCGACTACCTAAGCAAAAGCGACTTCATCTTTTTAGTTACTCAGCCGCCACCACAACATCAAGCTCCTCCAGGCAGAATTCATTCTTGCCTGGGAGCCTGGGAAAGAATAACATCAGATCAATGGGCTTGCAAAATTGATTGTATTGTAGAGTGATAGATTCCTAGTAGGTGGAGTAGTAGAACGGTGAAAGAAATAGGAGAGTAGATGAATGGTAATGTGGAGAGGTAAGGGGTTTATTGGTGGAAGAGGGGGAGTCAGTAATAATGTTTCATGTGTAGGTCTGCTGAAATAACCATGTTTTTAGTTTTTGTTTAAATTTTTTAAGGCAGAGTTCTTGTCTCAAGTCAGTTGGCATGGTGTTCCAGAGCGTAGGCCCAGCAATAGTTAGTGCACTTTGTTTCGTGGCATTGAGGTGTGTGGTTCTGGAAGATTGTATATGTAGAGTTGCTAAGTATTGCTTTCTGGTGGGTCTTGAGATGGTGCGAAATAATAATTAATCATTGAGCCATTGCATGTTTTGATTATGTAGGGATTTGTGTATGAGGGTAAAGGCCTTATATTGTATCCAGAAGGATACTGGGAGCCAGTGTAGCTCCTTGAGAATTGGAGTGATGTTTTCACTTTTGCGGTGAAAATCCAGGCAGTAGCATTTTGTAGCATCTGTAGGGGGTATGTTGTGTTTTTGGGGAGGCAAAATTGCAGTAGTAAATTTTTGAGAAAATGGTAGACTGGAGTACTGTCCGGAAGTCGTTGAGGTGCAGAAGGGGTTTTAGTTTTTTTAGTGTGTGGAGTTTAAAATAGCATTCTTTGAGTGTAGTGTTGATCTTTTTTTTTTTAGGTTAATTTCATGGTCCAGGGTAATGCCTAGGTCTCTTACATGTTCTGAGAAAGAAAACACTGATAGAGACATGTGGAGGGTAGAGAAGTTATTAGTGATGTATTGTGATGTTATTAACATGAGTTCAGTTTTGTTTGCATTGAGGGCAAGGTTAAGGTTAGTGAGGAGGTTGTTGATAGCATTGAGGGCTGTGTTCCATGAATTGATGGCTTTGGATAGGTTATCTGTAACGGGTATGAGGATTTGTACGTAATCCGCATATATGAAGTGCAGAAGATCAAGCTTTAAGAGGAGGTGACAGAGGGGTAATAGATATATGTTGAATAGCCTTGAGGATAATGAGGAACCTTGTGGAATACCTTGTGATAGGTCAATGGCCTTAGATTCACTGTTGCCAATTTTAACTTTGTATTGTCTATTTTGTAGGTAGGAATTAAACCATAGTAGTGGGGTTCCAGTAATGTAAATTTCTATGAGTCTTTCAATTAATATGTTGTGGCTGATAGTATCGAAGGCTGAGGATATATCTAGTAGAGCCAGGATGTATGATTGGCCTTTGTCTAGGCCTTTGAGGATGTAATCTGTTAGAGAGATGAGGAGGGTCTCAGTACTGTGATATTTACGGAATCCATATTGTGATGGGAATAGCATGTGATTCCTTTCTAAGTAGTCGGTGAGTTGTAGATTGACTGTTTTTTCAAGGATTTTTGCTATGAAGGGTAAGTTGGAGATGGGGTGATAGCAAGATCGGTAGGGTTGAGATTAGGTTTCTTCAGTATTGGTTTGACTATGGCTTGTTTGAATGGTTGTGGAACAGTACCAATGGTAATTGAGTGATTGATAATATCGGTATGGGTTTGGATATATTTGGATATATTTGGTGGGAATCGTGTCTGAGGGATGGGAGGATGGTCTCATTTTCTTAAGTATGGATTTGATTTCAGAGGAGCCAGTGGTGTCAAAGGTATTTAGTTCAGCATTAGGGATTTTTGGGAGTGTACTGGTTGGCAATAGTGTGGTTGGAAAGCATGTTGTGAGTTTGGTAATTTTATTGTGGAAGAAAATTGCTAGGCCTTCACATTTAGATTTGGCGTCTTCATCAGGGGTGGGGGTGGGCAGTGTTTTACTTAGGGCTGATACATATTAGAAAAGGGCACGGGCATTAAATTGCAGGTTATGAATTATCTGAGCATATAAGTCTCATTTTGTTTTGTTTATAGTCTCATGGTAAATATGGAGGGAGGATTTGTATTTTGCAGATTGTGCAGTGGTTGCTTCTTTGAGCCATCTCTTTTCTTGGATTCTTAAGCTGTGTTTCATCATCTACAGTTCTTGTGTGTACCAGTGTTTTTTTGTGTTATGAGAAGGGTTTATTTCTTTGGTTTGTAATGGCATATTCTGTTAGAGATGATATTATTAAGGTAATTCCATGAAGTAATGGCAGTGTCAGAGTCAGTAAGGTCTAGTTTATCAAGATTGTTAAAGAGAGCAGAAATTAAGTCATCTCTATTACATGGATTTCTAATTGGATGGTGTTTTTAGAGCGTGATGAAGTTGCAGAAGTGGCTTATCTGGACGACATCCTTGTATTTTCCAAACACCTCGACACTCATCACGCCAACGTATAAACCGTCCTCTAGCGCCTTTGTGAAAACCATCTGTTTGCGAAATTGGACAAATGCTTGTTCGAGAAATACAGTCTTCATTTTCTTGGCTGTATAATCTCTTGGCAGGGCTTTTCTATGGATCCAGCCAAACTAAAAGGAATCCAGGATTGGCCACAACCCGTGGGCCTCAAGGTGCTCCAGCGCATCTTGGAATTCCTCAACTACTATCTTCATTTCATTCCACACTATTCTACCCTGGCAGCTCCGTTGACAGCATTGACCCATAAAGACCAAGACATGCGAAATTAGCCCCCTGAGGCCATTACCACCTTTCAATGCTTGAAGGAAGCCTTCCAGAAGGGGGGTCCTGTCTGTACCATCCTGACCCAAATCGCCCATTTTTAGTTGAAGTTGATGCCTCCACCATTGGGCTGGGGCAGTCCTGAGTCAACGCACTGCCTCTGATACTGTGGTTCCTTGTTCCTTCTATTCCCAAAAATTTTCATCTGCAGAACAAAATTACAGCATCAGGGATCGTGAACTGCTTGCCATAAAATTGGCCCTCGAAGAGTGGCACCCATGGCTAGAGGGTGCACAACACAAATTTACTGTGTTCACCGATCATAAGAATCTGGAACATTTGAGTCAAGCACAACGTCTCAATGCCCACAAGCTAGACGAGGCTTGTTTTTCTCAATTCGATTTCGAACTCCATTATCGCCCAGCCGACAAAAATCTCCGGGCAGATGCCCTATCACAACCTTTCGAGCCCGAAGATATTCTGGAAGAACCAACTCATATAATCAACCTAACCTGTATTTGTTTATCTGCCACTCATCCCTGATGACTCCGGGAAAGAGTTCTCTGCTGGGTACACGATTCTAAGTTCCTGGTCATCCAGGACGAGCACAAACCGTGACACTGCTCCAGCAGTTCTTCTGGGGGTCTACCATGGTCTCCAACGCGAAAGCATATGTTGAATCCTGTAATGTATGTGGACAGCAAAATCCCCTGGTCAGACGACCTTGAGGTCTTTTACAACCACTTCCAGCTCCCGAGGAACTGTGGACTCACTTGTCTACGGATTTCATCGTGTATTTGCTGCCTTCAAAGGGTCACACCATAATATGGGTCACCTTAGACGATTTTTCAAAGATGGCACATTTTGTACCTCTACTGAGCCTACCATCTGCTCCAGAGCTAGCACAATTATTCTTCCACCATATCTTCAGACTGCATGGTTTACTCACGGATATTGTTTCAGATCGAGGTCCTCAATTTGTTGCCAGGTACTGGCGCTCCCTCTGCCTGAAGTTCAGCATTAACATCAGCCTCACAACCGCCTGTCATCCCCAAGCCAATGGACAGCCTGAGTGGATGAATCGATCCTTGAAGGCCTTCATGCTTGCTTACATCAACGACCAACAAGATAATTGGTCCGACCACTTATCCTCACAACTCTCACATCGCCACTGCTATTGGAACATCTCAATTTTCAATTGTCTATGGGAAACAACCATGACCACCACTACCCATACCTCTATCTGTGCCATCCCCTATGGCGCAGGCCACTGTGGATGCCATTAAAACATTATGGGAGCAGACAAATCTCCGCTTGCAACAGGCCGCCTCCCAGGCCAAAAGAACTGCTCACAGTCGAAGTCACTCGGCTCCTGAATTTCTCCCTGGTAGGAAAGACTGATTAAGTACTCAATATATCCGACTTAGAATTCCATCTCAAAGATTCGCTCCTAGATAAATCGGTCCCTTCGCTGTTACCCGACGCATCGGACCTGTTACGTATCAGCTTCGGCTGCCTCCTACGCTGGGAATACATAATACATTGCATGTATCCCTCTTAAAACCTGTGGTCTTATCTTGGCCTACCCAGAAAGCCCCTGAGCTGCTTCCTTTGGTGGCAGAAACCGACATGACATACAAGGTCCGTGAAGTCCTAGACATCCGCCGTAGGGGCCGCCAGTGGGAATACCTTCTTTCCTGGGAGGGATACAGACCCAAAGAGAATTCATGGGAACCAGCTAAAAACATCCTGAACAAGACTCTCCTCTTGAATTACCATCGTGCCCATCCGGGCAAACCCCGACCTCCAAGAGGGGGGCTTAAAGGGGGGGTTACTGTTATGCGTGCCACCCACAGCAGACCCGCGGCAAGGTCCTCTCACCTTCTTGTACGGATTCCACCCCCTGGTTCCTTTTCACTGGTGGTGGTGGAACGCCAGCTCCAACCTCGGGTTGCCTCTGGCTCTGTCATGGTCCCCAGCGTTGCCAGCCAAGAAGCCCCTGCTCATCAAGCCTCTCCACGTGGCCCATGGAGAGATGCCGCCACCGGTTCCGTGTTCCTCTCTAGGCATGCGTACATGCATCATTGACTCTTTTAAATGGCCCATGATGGGAACCTCGCCATGGCCTCAGATGCTGACATCAGAATCTTCAGTGTATATAAGCTCAGGCCTCGCTCCATAGCGTTGCCTTTGCAACAGGTCTCCTCATACTCCGAGCACTCGTTGCTGATCCTAGAATCATCTCTTCATAATGTTCCTGATTTCTGTGGTTCCCGGTTCCTTCCTCGTTCCTGTTTAATCTATGTGTTGGACTGACTCTCTGGATTTGACCTCCGCTACGCCTGACTACTCCTGAGCTTCTCTCCAGCCCCAGACCTCCGTAGCGGAGCAGAGGGCAGGCCCTCGAGGAGCGAGTACCTGATTCCGGCGAAGCAGTACTGTAGAGAGAGATGTTTCTTATTTATTTATTTCTTATTTATTTTTATTTTTTCTATACTAAGATTCCTGTACAAAAATACAAATCATATCGGTTAACAATGAAACTTCAGTTTCGCTCGAGGGTGGTACAAGGAACAATGTTGCCAGTTAAACAGTTGAAAACACAGATGTACTCACATCTGTACTCACATTCTTGTACTCACTTCTTGTAGCCAAGATCTAGTGGAATCTTGGCTACTTCTAGTGAGTACAACGCTACTGAGTCTCTCTGCTCTAAGGGATCAGGTACTCGCTCCCTGAGGGTCTGCTCTCCCTATCTTGGAGCTCTCCTATTCTACTTGGGACTCTGAAAGCTAATTCTATTTTGTGCTCATAACTGTCAGTCTCTTTCCAATACAGCACTGCTTACAGAGGAACCGTTCCAGCGTTCGGTGAGAGATGCACCCAGCCGGGCTCCACAACTACTACTCACTACTGCCATCTCTGGTGGTTCCATATACTGTTTAATAAAAGATTCAAATCTGTGTTTGTCTGTCCGGAGTTTAGCCTGACACTGTGGTTCCTCACGGGACTGCCCTCCGTGGGCGTAGTCAGCTGCCACAGTGTCAAGGATCCACCCAAACACCAATAACACTGCTGTCTCTGGGCTGAACTACTTGTCTCTATTTACTATCCTCAAGCCCCACCTAAGTCCTGCTGGCCCCGGCACCCAAAGTCTGGGGACCTGTAGGTCCCTACCTATGGGTTGCGTCAATCCCACCTTGGCCCATGGGTCCACCTCTGACATAATAGATGGTGCCATCATGCAGCGTATTGATGTGCCTTTAACTTGCAAATATATCAGTTTTTGAAAAAGAAAAACATGTTCTCATAACACAATAGTTGCCAGTTTTAAAAGAAAATAACTATGTTGGCAAAAACACAAGAAACTTAAGAGTGAGGAAATCCAAACACCACGGCTGCTGTAAGAAGAACAGGTTAGAGGCATCTATAGTAACCCATTCTGTACAGCTTAGTCATACATTTGAAAAATTAAAGTTTTTTTGCTATATAAATGGTATTGGGCCATCCGCGAGGTGGTGACAGGAACAATTTCCTTATCCAACAAGAATAGCAATGGATTTTTTTATTAGCCAGTGTTGAACTGCAAGAACTTAATGCTAATATTGAGTGCATATGCTTTATTTGATTTAAAAAAAAAAAAAAAGAAGATCAGTGTATAAAAGAACTTTTATTAAAACTTGCCCGACTCTGGCCAAGGTTTGCTCACAATCGGAGCCGCCTCAGGGGCTACTGTGCAAAGGAAGTCTTGATAGAATGACTACAGTCAGTAAACAGCATGGTATACATATGGTTATTCTTGTCAAAAAAGACTGCTATCAACTCCATGAGCGCACCTATCTTAAAATTATCAGTTAGCACAACAACTAAGTAACCATTAAACTCCATCACGCGCTGCAGCTTGGTTGCCGGTATCAAGCACAACTGTTTTGTTTGAAATTAGGTTTTCTTGCAATACTGAGTTTGCATTGTGCAAAACCATTCAACATACAACACTGGATACTGTATAAAGATTCGATTTTAGTTGTTGTGCTAACTGATAATTTTAAGATAGGTGCGCTCATGGAGTTGATAGCAGTCTTTTTTGACAAGAATAACCATACGTATTAGGGATGTGAATCATGCTTCTGACGATTGAAAGTATCGTACGATATTTTCAAAGTCGTCAGAAATTGGGAGCTCACCGAAACTGATAGGAAAACCCCACGAAATTGTTCGTGGGGTTCTCTTATCATTTTGGGGGAGAGCGGGAAAAATGGCACACCAAAACAATCCCTAAACCCACCCCGACCCTTTAAAACTGATCCCTTAGCTTCCCCCACCCTTCCGAACCCCCCCCAAAACATTTACAAGTACCTGGTGGTCCAGTGGAAGTCCCGGGAGTGATCTCCCACTCTCGGGCCATCGGCTGCCACTAATAAAAATGGTGCCGATGGCCCTTTGCCCTTACCATGTGACAGGGTATCTGTGCCATTGGCCGGCCCCTGTCACATGGTAGGAGCACTGGATGGCCCGCTCCATTTTTAAAGATCGCTCCCGGGTCTCCCACTGGACCACCAGGTACTTGTAAAAACTTTTGGGGGGGTTTGGGATGGTCGTGGAAGCTAAGGGATCAGTTTTAAAGGGTCGGGGTGGGTTTTTTGTTTATCAGCTCGGGCGCAGCCGATAAACAAAACCGCGATCGAGCCGCACGAAAAATAATTAATGATGTGAACCGATTCCGGTTCCGATTCACATCTTTAATACGTATACCATGCTGTTTATTGATTGAAGTCATTCTATCAAGACTTCTTTTGCTTCTGAGGCAGCTCCGATTGTGCGAAACTTGGCCAGAGTCGGGCAAGTTTTAATAAAAGTTCTTTTATACACCGATCTTCTTTTTTTATCGCTGCATAGCAATCTTGGATCAGTTTCAGCTTTGTTTTTAAGTTTTATTTGATACATGTATGTTCATTGGCTAATGCAATGAAAAATTCTCTGTGACATATGTAAAAATTTTCTCAGTGGAAGGGAGTGGACAGTGGAGTGCCTCAGGAATCTGTATTGGGACTCTTACTTTTCAATATATTTATAAATGATTTGGAAAGAAATACGACATGTGAGATAATCAGATTTGCAGATGACACAAAATTGTTCAGATTGCAGGAAGACCTTGTGAGACTGGAAAATTAGGCATCCAAATGGCAGATGAAATTTAATGTGGATAAGTGCAAGGTGATACATATAGGGAAAAATAACCCATGCTATAATTACACAATGTTGGGTTCCATATTTGGTGCTACAACCCAAGAAAGAGATCTAGGTGTCATAGTGGATAATACATTGAAATTGTCGGTTCAGTGTGCTGCAGCAGTCAAAAAAGAAAACAGAATGTTGGGAATTATTAGAAAGCGAATGGTGAATAAAATGGAAAATGTCATAATGCCCCTGTATCGCTCCATGGTGAGACCGCACCTTGAATACTGTGTACAATTCTGGTCGCCGCATCTCAAAAAAGATATAATTGTGATGGAGAAGGTACAGAGAAGGGCTACCAAAATGATAAGGGGAATGGAACAGCTCCCCTATGAAGAAAGACTAAAGAGGTAAGGAGTTTTAAGCTTGGAGAAGAGATGACTGAGGGGGGATATGATAGAGATGTTTAAAATCATGAGAGGTCTAGAACGGGTAGATGTGAATCGGTTATTTACTCTTTCGGATAGTAGAAAGACTAGGGGGCACTCCATGAAGTTAGCATGGGGCACATTTAAAACTAATCGGAGAAAGTTCTTTTTTACTCAACGCACAATTAAACTCTGGAATTTGTTGCCAGAGGATGTGGTTAGTGCAGTTAGTATAGCTGTGTTTAAAAAAGGATTGGATACATTCTTGGAGAAGAAGTCCATTACCTGCTATTAAATTCACTTAGAGAATAGCCACTGCCGTTAGCAATGGTAACATGGAATAGGGATGTGAATCGTTTTTTGACAATTTAAAACAATCGTCAGATATATTTTAAATCGTCAAAAATCATTAAAGTCGCGGTACAATAGCAATTCCCCTGATTTATCGTCAAAAATCGTAAATCGGGGGAGGGGAGCGGGAAAACCGGCACACCAAAACAACCCTAGAACCCACCCCGACCCTTTAAAACAAATCCCCCACCCTCCCGAACTCCCCAAAATGTTTTAAATTACCTGGGGTCCAGTGGGGGGGGGGGGTCCTGGCGCGATCTCCCACTCTCGGGCCATGGCTGCGTTAATAGAAATGGTGCCGTGGCCCTTTGCCCTTACCATATGACAGGGCAAAGGAAGCGCCGGCACCATTTTGGTTCCTGTCACCCGATGTCACGAGTGCAGGAGATCACTCCCGGACCCCCACTGGACCCCCAGGGACTTTTGGCCAGCTTGGGGGGGCCTCCTGACCCCCACAAGACTTGCCAAAAGTCCAGCGGGGGTCCGGGAGCGACCTCCTGCACTCGGGCCGAATTGCCAATATTCAAAATGGCACCGGCGCTACCTTTGCCCTCACTATGTCATATGGTGAGGCAAAGCTGACAGCTCCGATGACGCTCCGGAGCTGTCAGCGCGGGAGATGGACGTGGCCAGGGCAGGTGAGCAGGGGCTGGCGGAAAGTTTGGGGGGAGTTAGGGGGGGAGTTAGGGGGTGGCTGGGGCTCAGGGGAAGGATGGCCTGGCCTGTTGAGAGCAGAAATACACAATAAGCAGCCAGATGTCCAATCTATGAAAATTTATTGTGTAGAATCAATTTTTGCAATGAGCCCAACTCCAGCCGAGTTTCGCCCTCTTTCAAATAATTAACATATGTGAGTGAAAAAAATGAAACTGTATTCAAAACGGCAATTTGCTTATTTTCCTTAAATAAATGAAATGTTTTATTTTCATTCTTTCATTTTGCCAATGGCACTCTTATTAACTACACATAGGGATAAAGGCAATATTCCCTTTTTATGTATTTGTCACTTTTTTTAGTTATTTATTGCTGTTTTTACTACACATATCTGAGATATTTGTCACATTTTTTAGTTATTTATTGCTACTTTTACTATGTACTATATATTTTTATGTTCACGATATACTATTTACATATGTAGTCATTTTTTATTGTATTGATTTTATGTTCACACCACATATATCCATGTTACCATTTTATATGTTCATTTTAAATGTTGTTCATTATATGTTTTTATCAGTTTTTAAATTAACTTTTATATTATTTAATGTCATTTATTGTATGTTTTTAGCCTCTGATGCAGCCCTATTGAAAGAGGACGAAATTCGGCTGGAGTCGGGCTCATTGCATATATTAATTCTACACAATAAATTTTCATAGATTGGACATCTGGCTGCTTATTGTGTATTTCTGCTCTCACGGCTTTATTAAGCAGCCTTCCTTGCTGTTTTGTCTGGCCTGTTGAGAGGAAGGAGTCCTGGAGGGGGAGGAGTTAGGGGGTCAGTTAGGGGGTCAGTCAGCCCTTCTCTTGTATCCACTTCCTGGTACCTGTCATTTCAAATGTCATTTGAAATGACAAGTACCAGCGCACCCAGGATACTGTATAGGTGCTGTATAAGCGCCTATACAGTAAGATGGATTGCGCTTCGTGGACGCTTCTTGGACGTGCTTTGGACGCGGCTGGTATTTGCATGCAATTTTAATATAGTATCGAGCGGTAGGTGATCCGGACTGTGCGTGCGGCAAACGCGGGTGTGCCCGGCACTAACGCACCTCCTCCTACCGCTCCTTACTGTATCGGCCTGTATATTTGTTTCTGATGAACTACATGCAATATTACCATATTTTCTTGAGATGTAGGCTCTGAGACCACAGCCCTCAGACTGAAGAGGCTTGTCAA
Source organism: Rhinatrema bivittatum (assembly GCF_901001135.1). NCBI lineage: Eukaryota > Metazoa > Chordata > Amphibia > Gymnophiona > Rhinatrematidae > Rhinatrema > Rhinatrema bivittatum. The sequence continues at coordinate 105,029 of NW_021820868.1, read as the reverse complement.
TGTACTCTCCAGTGCCCATTTCTTCTGCAAGGAGGGGCTGGGGGGCTCCATGAACATGTCCCCCGGAACACTGCAAAACTCCATTGCAATTTCTTTTTGAACACTTCCCGGACCCACTATGATTTCAAGCCACCTTTGGGGCAGCTCCCTATCTCCAGTTCCAGAGAAGGTAGGCAAACCTTCATTGGAATGCTTGGGTGGTACCACTATCTGAGCAAGCACCCCTTCTGGATTTTCTGTGACAAAAGGAATAAGACCTGCCAAAAGACAAATGAAGAACCAGAGATCTGCCTCACTTACCGGCCAGTGATTTCAACTCACTCCCAAATAAAGTGAGCCTTTAAAGGGCAATTTGGTGAGTTTAGCCTTGGAGGTCACATTGGCCAACCAATTTCTCAGCCATAACTGATGCCTTGCCACTACTATAGAAGCGAAGCCAACCCCCTGGCTGAAATGTGGACTAGGTAACAGCATACACCTGCCAAGAATGCAGTGGCTGGTTCTATAGCTACCCTGGTGTTTACCCTAGAGTCATCAACCTCCTATTAGAGATACAAACAAGAGTAAACCAGCAAGGAACAACAAGAAGCTATCTGCAAGGTCATTGGCCCTGCTTCAAATGCTTGCTTGAGGATAGACTTTATCTTTCTATCATGAGCATCCTTCAAGGCCTCTTCTCCTTCCACGGGAATAGTAATCCACTCGGAGATGCACACAGAAGTGCATCTACCTGGAGAAAACCAAAGCTCTCTCTTATCACTGGATCCAGAGGGTACTGGCCTTCCAGAACCCAACCCACTTTGAAATTAGCCTCTGGAGTGCCCCACTCAAGATTAATCAATTCTTGAATGGCTTCCATCATGGGGAAAAAAACAAGATGGGAGAACAGAGCTGGCAGTCCATCTCTATGAAAGAATCATAGTATAGTTCTATATGGTTCCAATCCTAGAGGAATTTCACCATCCTCAAGAAAATCAGAATTGGCATCATCAACTATGCCATCTGGATCTCTATCCAGAAGTTCTGTTGCCACTCTAGAAGTACTCTGGTGCTAAACAGAAGGTCCAGATAAGGTCCCTACCTGTGCCTTTTCTCTGGAAATTGTTATGATTTGTGGGTTTCATGGGCCCTTGGCCCAAGGTGGGAGTTGTTACCACCTGTGGGGAGGAGCCCCAGAGGTCCACACCGCCGGGAGGTGAGGTCTGGTACGGTAGGAACTCTGGGAGAGAATCTGTGGGAAGGTTCCAAGGAGTGGGGTGAGAGACACAGTAATGAGGACCCCACAGGAAGCTGATAGGCTGGAGAGCTGTATCTGGGCAGAGACCTCCAAGACGGTGCTGCTAGGCAGACCCGAGGAACGGGAAGCATAAGGCAAGGAACACCAGAGGTATACTGCTGAGGCAACCCCTGGAGACAGAGCTGCGTAGCAAGGAAGGTACTGATATGATGATGTAGGCTACCCTGCACATCGGGGAAGCCCAAGTCAGGTCTCCAAGTGATGCCATAGATATCCCCAAGAAGTGGGAAGTACCGGCTATCACCAGTGTTGAGCGTAGCCACTGCCCCGAGAAGCGTGGAAGCACACACAGTCTCTGGAGTAGAACGTAGGCACTGTCTCAAGGAGCAGGGAAGCATGGACAGTCTCTTGAGTGGAACATAGTCACTGCCTTGAGGAGCGGGGGAGCACAGACAATCTCTGGAGTAAAATGTAGGCACTGCCCCGACGAGCGGGGAAGCACAGACAGACTCTGGAGTAGAACATAGGCACAGCCCCAAGGAGCATGGAAGTACAGAGATAGGTCTCCCAAGTGGTGAGGGCATCTCAGCAGTAACCCCAAGGAGTGGGGAGCTAGCGGGTAGAATTCCTGGAAGGCTTAGGGCTAGCCCGAGGAGCAGGGGAATCCAGGAGACCAAGTCTCTGGAGAGAGTGCACACAGATCCCTAAGGAACGGGTACCTGAGCCAGGGTCCAGAGACCAAGAAGAGTCCAAGACAGCCACAACAGGTCCAAGGAGACAGGTGCTAATAGAGTAGCAATGGAACTCATTGCCAAGTTGGCTAGCAGGGGGTGAAGGCGGTGCTTAAGAACTCAGATCCAATGATGTCATCAATCAGGGACTCCCCTGAGGCTTCCGCCGTAGCAACTTCAAAACATAGAAACATAGAAACATAGAAATGACGGCAGAAAAAGACTAAATGGCCCATCTAGTCTGCCCAGCAAGCTACACACTTTATCCATTTTTCCCCTTTTTTTTCTTTCCCACCTGTTACTATTGGCTTCCAGTACCCTCCAGCCCTAATTCCCCTCCACCCCACCACGAATTTAGAGAGCAGCGCCGTATCTGCATCCAAGTGAACGTCCAGCTCAATTAGGGGTAGCAACTGCTGTAACAAGTAGGCCACACCCTTACCCCATACTCTTACCCACCCCGTTTTTATTTTTTTTTGTTTGTTTTTTTTGTTTTTTGTTTTTTTTGGAGATAGCAGCCCTCCATCCTTCCGCTCCGTGAAGGTGGAACACCAACTACTGGCCACTGGCATCCCGCTCCGTGAATGCCTCTGTGGCTACTGCCACTCTGTGCAGTGTTTGAATGCCTCTGTGGCAACTGCCGCTCTGTGCAGTGTTTGAATGCCTCTGTTGCTACTGCCGCTCCGTGCAGTGTTTGAATGTCTCTGTGGCTACTGCCGCTCCGTGCAGTGTTTTGCTGCCTCCTCTTTATTCACGCCCTCTAGACTTGATGGATCCACAGTGTTTATCCCACGCCCCTTTGAAGTCGTTCACAGTTTTAGACTTTACCACTTCCTCCGGAAGGGCATTCCAGGCATCCACCACCCTTTCCGTGAAGAAATACTTCCTGACATTGGTTCTTAGTCTTCCTCCCTGGAGCCTCAGCTCGTGACCTCTGGTTCTGCTGATTTTTTTCTGACGGAAAAAGTTTGTCGTCGTCTTTGGATCATTAAAGTTTTTCAAGTATCTGAAAGTCTGAATCATATCACCCCTGCTCCTCCTTGCCTCCAGGGAGTACATATTTAGATTGTTCAATCTCTCCTCGTATGTCATCCGATGAAGACCCTCCACCTTCCTGGTGGCCCTTCTCTGTACCGCCTCCATCTTGTCCTTGTCTCTTTGTAGATATGGTCTCCAGAACTGAACACAGTAGAGGGTGCAGTGGTGCGCGAACTCACCTAGGAATGCCCAGAGTGGCATGGAGTGGCATCCTGGCCACTATGAGGGACCATGACATACACGGCAGTAGAGGCTAGCTTCTGCAGTGAGCAGGCCTGGAGAGGGAAACATCACAGTACAGAACGTGAGTAGATGCATTCGCAGCCATCTGCGACCAACGGACATAACAGTACCCCTCTTCATAAGCCCCCCCCCCCCCTATGGGATTTTAGGTTTGCGAGAATGCATGGCATGGAACTGCCGGATGAGGTCTTTGTCCAGGAGATTAGCGGCAGGTTCCTAGCTGTTCTCCTCAGGCCCAAAACCCTCCCATGAAAGGAGATATTCCCACTTTTTATCACGTTTTCTAACATCCAGGACATGTTGAACCTAATAAGTGATATTTGCTTCTGAGGACAGTGGTTGAGGTTCCTGTGGTTTCATAGAAAATCCGGATAGCACCAACGGTTTAGTAGAGAAATGTGGAAAGTGTTGTGAATCTTGTGAGGAAGGCAGCTGGAGTCTGTAAGTGACTGGGCCCAGACGATGGAGCATGGCGAAGGGGCCAATGTATCTGGGAGCGAAGCAAGCTGAAGGCAGCTTGATTCGGATGAACCTGGTGCTGAGCCATACTTTATCATAAGGTTGGAATTGGGGTGCTTCGCAATGATGAGCATCAAAGGCCCTCTTCGATCTCTGGGCAGCCTGCTGTTGGATATTGCACCATAATTTATGCAACTCTTGAGCAGTGGCCTGCGCTTCTGGCGAGGCTACGGACAGTGGGAGCAGTAATGGTGGCAATGGCTGACGTCCATAGACCAACTGGAAGGGGGACGAGCCGATGGACATGGCCTGATGAGAGTTCAGTGCATATTCTGCCCAAGGAAGGAGGTCGGCCCAATCATCCTGCCATAGGCTCATGTAGGCATGCAAGAATTGCTTTAAGGTTCTATTAGTCTTCTCGGTTTGCCCATTGGCTTGAGGATGGTAAGCTGATGTAAAATCTAAAGAGATGTTGAATTTCTTGCAGATAGATCTCCAAAAGCGTGCAGTGAATTGAACTCCACGGTCCGAGAGGATGTGCTTGGGGAGCCTTTGGAGCCGGAACACATGCCGGATGAACAGCTTGGCCAACTGTGGAGCAGAAGGAAGACCGGGTAGAGCCATGAAGTGGGCCATTTTAGAGAAATGGTCGACGGTGACCCATATGGTGTTGTTACCATTAGAGATGGGCAGATCCACAATAAAGACCTGTTTCCAATCTACCCCTCCTAGCTAAAGTCCTTGAAAAATTAGTTAACTCACGCCTCTCCGATCATCTGGAACAAAACAATATTCTCCCATCCACACAACATGGTTTCAGGAAGCATTTAAGTACTGAAACTTTACTGCTCTCCCTACACGATACACTCATCAGGGGAACCGACTCAGGATCCTCTTATCTGATTGCCATGCTTGACATCTCGGCTGCGTTCGACACAATCACGATGTCCTCATCAACATCCTCAGGAGTATTGGGATCAAACGGCAATGCCCTCTCCTGGATACAATCGTATCTCCAAGATCGCTTTTTTACTGTCTTAATTGATAACAAGGAATCTGACCCCACCAGTCTTCCCCAAGGTGTGCCCCAAGGCTCTTCCCTCTCTTCTACCCTCTTTAATATATACATGCTTCCCCTTACCACTCTTCTCACTAACATGCACATCAAGCACTTCATTTATGCTGACGATGTGCAACTCATTTTCCCTTTCTCTGACTCTCTCCAAACTGCCTTACAAAACTGGGAATCCTGCCTTTCCTCCATCAACCAACTCCTCAATGACATGCAACTGGCTCTTAATCCCAACAAGACTGAACTATTAATCATATCTAACAGGCAACCGCTCCCATACATACCACTTGAATACTCATCCACCACCTTCCCCTCGCACACTCGCAATTTAGGTGTCCTTATAGATAATCATCTCACCTTTAAACCATTCATTAAATCCATCATAAAGGAATGCTATTTCAAGCTACAAACGATAAAAAAACTCAGACCACTGCTACACTTCTCTGACTTCCGTACAGTACTCCAGTCTATTATTTTGTCTAAAATAGACTACTGTAACGCACTCTTTCTTGGCATCCCCGCTACACACACCAAGCCTTTACAACTATTACAAAATGCCGCAGCTCGGATACTGTCAAATTCTAAAAAAAGAGACCATATCACTCCCACACTTATCAAACTACATTGGCTCCCAATACACTCACGTATTCTTTATAAAGTACTCTCCATCAACCACAAAAGTCTGTTAAACTCCAATCTAAATCGGATCAACCCCCCCCTCCTCCCCCGCACATCCAACAGACCCACCCGCCCTGCACTTCAAGGAACCCTGCGTGCCCAATCCATCAAATCCTTCAAACTCTCCTCCACTATAAGCAGAGCTTTTTCCCTCGCCGGCCCCACCATATGGAACTCCCTGCCTCAAGATATTTGCCTGGAGACTTACACACCCAAATTAAAAAAAAAACTGAAAACCTGGCTCTTCCGGCAAGCCTACCCCATGTCACCCCCCATTACATAAATTCCCTCTGTAATTTTTTCCATCGATCTATGAATAAGAATGCCTTATGTTCGCTGATTTCTGTACCTTGTGCATACCTATTTATGTATATTGTTATGTAAATAGTTTTTTGTTGTATCTATTTATCTATGTATTGATACTACGTTGCCTAGTCTGTTTTATACACTCCCCCTGCTTAGTGTATTTCTCGGTTATATGTAAGGGCTCCAAAAGTTAATTGTATTTTTCTGTTATATGTAAGGGCTCTGCCCAAAAGTTCTTGTTTTTTGTGAACCGATGCGATGTGCGAACGGACATCGGTATAGAAGAGACTTTAAATAAATAAATAAATAAATAAATAAATAAATAAATAAAGTCCGTCGTGATATGGGTCCAAGGCTTGCTTGGAACGGGAAGCAGTTAAAAAAGTCCCTATCATCTTCCTGCTGGAGGCTTATGACGAGCACACATAGGACAGGACATGACATAGGCTTGCATGTCCTTCTTTATAGTGGACCACCAATAGTATCGCTGGAGTGTAGAGAGAGTTATGGACTGGCCTGGATGCCCTGAGTTCAAGGAGTTGTAAGCCCATTGAAGAACCTTCCATCATAATTGGCAAGGGACTACTATCTTCCCCAGTGGAACTAGAAAGGTGACGGCCAGAATGACCTTGGCAGGATCTTGCAAGAAAACTAGAATGTCGTTGAGGTATACAACTATGCACTGGTAAAGCATATCTCTGAAAACCTCATTCATCAGGTTCTAAAATACTGTGGGAGCTTTGCAAAAGCCGAATGGCATCACAAGGTATTCGAGTGACCATCATGCATGTTAAAAGCGTTCTTTCACTCATCACCTTCGCAAATCCGGACCAGATTGTAGACTCCCTGGAGGTCCAATTTGAAAAGAGTTTTGCTCCTTAAAGCCTGTCAAAAAGCTCCGAGATCAGAGGCATTGGGTAGCGGTCCTTTAGAGTGATTTCATTTAGGCCTCAATAATCGATGTAAGGATGGAGGAAGCCATCTTTTTTTTCCCTACAAAGAAAAATCCCACTCCTGCGGGAGACTTTGAGGGCTGGATGAAGTCTTTGCCCAGGTTCTCGCGGATGTACTCAGACATAGCTAGGGTCTCAGTCAGATAGAGGGTAGATCCTACCCCAAGGAGGTTCTCTGTTTGGCAGCAAATTAATTGCGCAATCATAGGAGCAATGTGGGGGTAGAGTATCCACAGCCTTCTTCGAGAACACATTGGCAAAAGAAGTGCACTGCGGTGAAAGGCTGAGAAGAGAGAATGAGGTAGTCCCACAAGACAGAGGTGAGACGGACTCTAGGCAGTTCTCATAACAGTACAAACCCCAACAAGAGATTTGTAGCGTAGCCCAGTCGAACTGTGGCATTTGTTGCTTTAGCCACTGCAGTCCTAGGACCACAGGATGAATTGCTTTGTCTGGTATATGGAAGGAAATGGTTTCCACATATAAAGTCCTGGTGCGAAGCTGGATGGGAGCCATGGTGTAGGTAACTCACCAGGAAAAGGTTCTCCATGGATGGATGAGAGTAGTCCCACCAGCTCCAGAGTCCACCAATGCCAGGTGTGGAAATCCTGCTTATCCATTTTAATGGAAACAGGGACAGTCAATGGAGGAGATGGTGAAGTCAGGCCTAGGAGTAGTCTTCTGGCAGAACCTAAGCCTGGGAGTTTTCTGGACAGACTGGGCATGAAGCTATGGCATGTCCAGATTGGCCGCAGTACAGGCAGAGGCTGGATTGCTGGCAGTGAAGTCTTTCCTTGGGAGAAAGTCTGATCTGGCCCAATTGCAAGGGTTCATCCTCTGCTTCACTCTGAGCTGGGTTTGTTCTTGGTGAAGATGAACGTCAAGTTTGAGATGAATCATAGGTAGACTTCCAGGACATTCTGGACTCTTAAGAGCATTCTTGCAGACGCAATTGATACGTCCAGTGAGGTCTATCAAGGAGTCCAATGACACAGGCAATTATCGAGCCGCCAACTCATCTTTAATCCGAGGGCTCAAGTCTTCGAGGAAGATGTAATATAGACAGTCTAAGCCCCAGTGAAGCTCCGAAGAAAAGGTTCGGACTTAATAACATAGTCTGTTAATGAATAAGAGCCTCGTTGGAGATAAAGAAGTAAAGACCCAGAAATGGTTCTTCGACTTGGACCTTCAAAGATGAAATGGAATAGGGCCAGGAACTCCAAGAGGTCATGAAGGACAGGGTCAGCATGATCCCAGGGTAGCGACAACCAGGCCAAGGCTTTACCATCCAAAAGGGAAAGGATGTAGGCAGTCTTGGTGATCATGTCTTGGAAGTAAGTTGGTTGCAGGCAAAAGTGCATATTGCATTGTTTCAAGAAACCCCTGCACATAAGAGGGTTCCCTGAGAAGCGTGGAGGTGCTGAAAAGGGCACGGTAGGCCAAGAAGTCAGAATAGAAGTGGACGCATTCAGCTTGATAGTAGAGATATGCATCGGGTGACCGATCGTTTCCGCTTTCGGGTTCATGTGGCCATGGGAAAATCTCATATTCCTGCAGATCAGCATTTTTTGTTTTCGTAAAAATTCATGTTTTGATTTAGTGCGCACTAATGGGAGTTAGCATGCACTAACTCCCATTAGTGTGCGCTCCCATTAGTGCGCACTAACAAAAACTAACAAAAAGTAACAAAAGCAACAAAAATTTACATTTTTTTGTTAGTGCATGCTAACGGGAGTTAGCACTCACTAACAGGAGTTAGTGTGCGCTAACTCATCTTAGTGCGCACTAAGCCGAAAAACGATTTTTTACGAAAATTTGGGGAAAGTGTAATTGTTTCTCGGTTTCCTGATCCATGATGATTTAAGAACATAAGAACATAAGAAAATGCCATACTGGGTAAGAACAAAGGTCCATCAAGCCCAGCATCCTGTTTCCAACAGTGGCCAATCCAGGCCATAAGAACCTGGCAAGTACCCAAAACTAAGTCTATTCCATGTTACCATTGCTAATGGCAGTGGCTATTCTCTAAGTGAACTTAATAGCAGGTAATGGACTACTCCTCCAAGAACTTATCCAATCCTTTTTTAAACACAGCTATACTAACTGCACAAACCACATCCTCTAGCAACAAATTCCAGAGTTTAATTGTGCGTTGAGTAGAAAAGAACTTTCTTCGATTAGTTTTAAATGTGCCCCATGCTAACTTCATGGAGTGCCCCCTAGTCTTTCTACTATCCGAAAGAGTAAATAACTGATTCACATCTACCTGTTCTAGACCTCTCATGATTTTAAACATCTCTATCATATCCCCCCTAAGTCGTCTCTTCACCAAGCTGAAAAGTCCTAATCTCTTTAGTCTTTCCTCATAGGGGAGCTGTTCCATTCCCCTTATCATTTTGGTAGCCCTTCTCTGTGCCTTCTCCATCGCAATTATATTTTTCTTGAGATGCAGCAACCAGAATTGAACACAGTATTCAAGGTGCGGTCTCACCATGGAGCGATACAGAGGCATTATGACATTTTCCGTTTATTCACCATTCGCTTTCTAATAATTTCCAACATTCTGTTTGCTTTTTTGACTGCCGCAGCACACTGCACCGACGATTTCAATGTGTTATCCACTATGACACCTAGATCTCTTTCTTGGGTTGTAGCACCTAATATGGAACCCAACATCGTGTAATTATAGCATGGGTTATTTTTCCCTATATGCATCACATAGCACTTATCCACATTAAATTTCATCTGCCATTGTGATGCCCAATTTTCCAGTCTCACAAGGTCTTCCTGCAATTTATCACAATCTGCTTGTGATTTAACTACTCTGAACAATTTTGTATCATCTGCAAATTTGATTATCTCACTCGTCGTATTTCTTTCCAGATCATTTATAAATATATTGAAAAGTGAGGGTCCCAATACAGATCCCTGAGGCACTCCACTGTCCACTCCCTTCCACTGAGAAAATTGTCCATTTAATCCTACTCTCTGTTTCCTGTCTTTTAGCCAGTTTGCAATCCACGAAAGGACATCACCACCTATCCCATGACTTTTTACTTTTCCTAGAAGCCTCTCATGAAGAACTTTGTCAAACGCCTTCTGAAAATCCAAGTATACTACATCTACCGGTTCACCTTTATCCACATGTTTATTAACTCCTTCAAAAAAGTGAAGCAGATTTGAAAGCCCTACGCATGTAAATTCATATGATTTACACGCATAGATGGGGTTACGCGCCCAGCCTATTTTACAAAAGCCCAGCGATGTGCGTAAAGCCCTGGGACGCGTCTAAGTCCCAGGGCTTCGGGAAAGGGGCGGGGAGGGGAGGGGGCAGGGCGGTTTGGGGGGTGGGGCAGGGTGGGGCCAGAGGCCTCCAGCACAGCGGCCATTTGCCGCTGTGTCAGAGGATCATGTGCTGTCCAGGTGCCCCTAAGCAGGCGCAGCAGGTAAAATACATTTTTGGGGGGAGATTAGGACAGGGATAGGGGGCGGGTTAGTTAGGGAAGGGGAAGGGAGGTTAGGGTAGGGGGTTGGGATCCCTTGCACATACCAACCCCTGATTTTATAACATGCATGCACCTGCGTGCGCTTGTTATAACATCGGTTGTCCATGGGTGCACACCGGGTAGTGCGCTCACATGGATGCCCGCGCGCAACTTTATAAAATCTACCCCGTGAGCAATGCTGAAACTGTTATAATATTGTTGTGATTAGGGAAGAATAGGAAATATGGTTGAAACAAACTCTCTTCTTTCTCTGTTATATATCACTATAAAAATGTTTAACAAACTTTACCTGTTTTTAAACCCAAGTTAAAACTGGGCTTCCTGATTCTGTTCTGGTAATCACATAAATAGTCAGGTTTTCAGGGTATCCAGAATGAATATGTATAAGATACACCTGCATGCATTCAAGACTCCACATATGTAAATTTATCCAAATATCGTACGAATTTCCTAATTGTCAAAAAATGATTGCACATCCCTACTTGATAGACATCATGGTGGCAGTCACAGTGGCATCTAAACAGGTGCTCAAGTTGTCGATGGCCACTGTCAGAGACTCCAGGAATTTCTGCTGTTTGCTGATTCTTTGCGCCTGGCTAGGGATGGCTTAGAGGGCCAGGACCTCTGCCAGGTCCATGGACTTGGCAATCTGTTATGATTTGTGGGATTTGTGGGCCCATGACCCGAGGTGGAAGTTGTTACCACCTGTGGGGAGGAACCCCACAGGTTCACGCCACCTGGAGGCAAGGTCTGGTACAATAGGAGCTCTGGGAGAGAATCTGTGGGAAGGTCATGAGGAGAGGGGTAAGAGACACAGCAATGAGGGACTCCATAAGAAGCTGGTAGGCTTCAGAGCAGTACCTGGGCAGAGACCTCCAAGAGTCTGGTGCTAGGCAGACCCGAGGAGCGGAAAGCATGAGGCAAGGAGTGCCGGAGGTATACTGCAGAGGTAACCCCGGGAGTTGGAGCTGTGTAGCGAGGAAGGTTCTGATCCAATGACATAGGCTACCCCATGGAGCAAGGAAGCCCGAGTCAGGTCTCCAAGTGATGACATAGATATCCCTGAGAAGCGGGAAGTACCAGCTATCACCGGTGTTGAATGTAGGCACTGCCCTGAGGAGCGGGGAAGCACAGACAGTCTCTGGAGTAGAACATAGGCACTGCACCATGGAGCGGGGAAGAATGGACAGTCTCTGGAGTAGAACGTAGTCACTGCCCTAAGGAGCAGGGAGCACATAGATAGGTCTCTCGTGTCGAGGGCATCTCAGGGGCAACCCTGAGGAGTGGGGAGCCAGCTGGTAGAGTTCCTGGAAGGCGCAGAACTAGCCCGAGGAGTGGAGGAAGCCAGAGAGAGCTCTCCAGAGAGAGCACACAAAGGCCCCTGAGGAGTGGGTAGCTGAGCCAGGGTCCAGAGTCCAAGAAGGGTCTGAAACAGCCACAACAGGTCCAAGGAGACAGGCACTAGTAGAGTAGTGATGAAACTTGTTGCCAAGCCATCTAGCAGGGGGAGAAGGTGGTGCTTAAGAACCCAGATCCAATGATGTCATCAATCAGGGACAACTAATTTTTAGACATCATATTTAAGCAACAGAAATAGCAAATTGAATTTTTATATATTTTTTTTGGAGTTAACCTCATATGAAAAAATGGCGGGCTTTGTTCAATTCAAATAGCCCTGTCAGCCATATAGTATTTGTGTGGTCACTTCGATACCAATTTGATACCAACCCGTCACAAGTATAATCATAGGTTACTCCTGTTTACGTTTTTTATGGTTTCAGCTTATTTTCACCTAAAAGGCAGTAATATTAAGGTAGCACTTATCATGTATAGTCGGTGCAGCGAAAATATCTGGCTGGCTGGCGACGGCCCCACTTCGATACCAATTTGATACCAACCCGTCACAAGTATAATCATAGGTTACTCCTGTTTACGTTTTTTATGGTTTCAGCTTATTTTCACCTAAAAGGCAGTAATATTAAGGTAGCACTTATCATGTATAGTCGGTGCAGCGAAAATATCTGGCTGGCTGGCGACGGCCCGACACGGCTCGTGTTTCTGACAGCTTCTTCAGGGGCCCGAAATATGCCAGTTTATTTCTCAAATCTGCCCAGGAACAATTCTGCTACCCGGCTGCAGTGTTACACGGTGACAGCTGGCCATGAATCAGGGACGCCCCTGAGGTTCCTGCCGTAGCAACTTCAAAAGAGGGTGTGGTGGCACGTCCGCATACCTAGGAAGGCCCAGAGTCGTCGTAGCTGGCGTTGGTGTCCTGGCCGCCATGAGGGACCATGAGATACATGGCGGTAGAGGCTGGCTCCCGTTGCAAGTCGGCCCGGAGAGGGAAGCAGCACAGTACAGGGCGTGAGTAGATGCGGTCGCAACTGTCTGCGACTGATGGTCATAACAGGAACATTATGACAGGGTTGAAGACTGTGCCTGAAGAAAGACTGCCACTCCTGCAAAAATTCTACCCATGAAAAAGTAGAAGTATCCAAACCAGGAGGCTCGTGAGGTGGACTCACTGAGCTACCGTTCCCTGCTGAGAAACCAGTTAGGGGAGGACCAAATTCAAGCGCCCAATCTTAGTAATCTTTACCCAGACCTTCATCCAGCTGGGAAGAACCAGGTTTAGTGAAATCAGAGGAAGATAAATCTCTCTAAGCCTCCAAACAGCACTGGCACATATAACCGGGCACTCCTGGCTAGGGATGTGAATCGTTTTTTGACGATTTAAAATATCGTCCGATATATTTTAAATCGTCAAAAATCATTAGGGCCACGATACAATACCAATTCCCCCGATTTATCATCAAAAAATCGTAAATCGGGGGAAGGGGGAGGGCAGGAAAACCGGCACACTAAAACACCCTAAAACCCACCCCCGACCCTTTAAATTAAATCCCCCACCCTCCCGAACCCCCCCCCCCAAATGCCTTAAATTACCTGGGGGTCCAGCGGTGGTCCGGAACGGCGGCAGTCCGGAACGGGCTCCTGCAATTGAATCGTGTTGTCTTCAGCCGGCGCCATTTTTCAAAATGGCGGCGCAAAATGGCGGCGGCCATAGACCAAAACGATTTGACTGCAGGAGGTCGTTCCGGACCCCCGCTGGACTTTTGGCAAGTCTTGTGGGGGTCAGGAGGCCCCCCCAAGCTGGCCAAAAGTCCCTGGGGGTCCAGCGGGGGTCCGGGAGCGATCTCCTGCCGCGAATCGTTTTCCGTACGGAAAATGGCGCCGGCAGGAGATCGACTGCAGTAGGTCGTTCAGCGGGGGTCCGGAACCTCCGCTGAACGACCTCCTGCAGTCGATCTCCTGCCGGCGCCATTTTCCGTACAGAAAACAATTTGCGGCAGGAGATCGCTCCCGGACCCCCGCTGGACCCCCATGGACTTTTGGCCAGCTTGGGAGGACCTCCTGACCCCCACAAGACTTGCCAAAAGTCCAGCGGGGGTCCAGAATGACCTCCTGCAGTCAAATTGTTTTGGTCTATGGCCGCCGCCATTTTGAAAAATGGCGCCGGCTGAAGACAACACGATTCAATTGCAGGAGCCCGTTCCGGACTGCCGCCATTCCGGACCGCCGCTGGACCCCCAGGTAATTTACGGCATTTGGGGGGGGGTTCGGGAGGGTGGGGGATTTAATTTAAAGGGTCGGGGGTGGGTTTTAGGGTGTTTTAGTGTGCCTGTTTTCCTGCCCTCCCCCTTCCCCCGATTTAGCTACGGACCGCCGCTGGACCCCCAGGTAATTTAAGGCATTTGGGGGGGTGGGGGATTTAATTTAAAGGGTCGGGGGTGGGTTTTAGGGGGTTTTAGTGTGCCGGCTCACGATTTTAACGATACTTTAAACACCCAAACGGCAACAATACGATTCCCTCCCCCTCCCAGCCGAAATCGATCGTTAAGACGATCGAGGACACGATTCATATCTCTACTCCTGGCTGAGATGCGCTAATATGATAAGCACTGTAAAATAGAGAGGCATTTAGGCTTCATAATATACGCACCATTATGGCTGACAGTGCACTGAGCAGTGACCAGAGGCATGCGTCTGGCTGGGTTTTTTATATATATATACTTCCAACTTAGGCAACCAACACTTAGACATCAAACTAGGTGTTTGAGGCTTAGGCTTCCCAAACATAAGTGCCCTAACATCTTAAGTGTACAGTTCAACATTTACACACTGGTAAGTGTGCGGCCACTCTGGCGCTGTGTAACTTGGATGCCCCAAAACTATGAGGCCCAACTGTACATCCAAAAACTGAATGCACAACCTGGATTCACAGCTAGAAGCATACGCTGAACTGACAATCCTGTAGAGGGAAGCCTGAGAAAGCAAGCAAAATACCATTGGGGCCTATCATGTGGCACTCGGTGAAAAAGCCGCAGAGCATTGCCCAGCCTAAGGAGGCTGTTCAGCCCTCCAGCTTGCTCATGTCCCTCAATCTCCCACGGAGTAGGATGAATGTTGGAACAGCACATCGAACACAGAGCCTGGGAGAAGGAGGAAGCCCTAAGCAACAAAAGTCTCCTTCCAAGTCTCTGTACATTACTGTAAAAAAAAAACAAAAAAACCTTACTGAGCTGAGTCTTACCTGGCTGAGTACAGAGATGGTCCCTGGCTGTGGGGTTAGAGGGCATGTGTCATCACCACTGCACTCGGCTCCCTGAACCCATTGACTTTCAGCTGCTTAACCAGCTATGTCCATGACAACTGAAAACAGCTACTGGATCAAGGAACTCATCTGAGTGACCACAGAAATCACCTCAGGTATTCTCAACTGGAAGAGGACCCATTTGGTATCACCGCAGGAGAGTGGAACAAATTTATATCCTTAATTCTCTTTTCTCAAAATGAAGCAATCCCCAGTAGGGAGATGCACATCCACCGTCTGCTGGAGATGGAGAATACTGGCAGGCTGATGTCACTGCAGGGGTATATATACTGTGATGTCAGCCTGCTCCATCTCCATCTGCTGGTAGAGGTGCATAACCCACTTTTTCTGGATTCATCTGACTGGATGCTAAGAAATGATAAATTATTCTATTTCTTGCTTTGCTTAAAATCAAATAATTTCTAAAGCTGTCTGTTATTAACTTAAATACTTTTCTGTTCCCTTCAGATCAGTTATGGAGCCCTGGATCCCAGCCTCAGTGACAGGATTCAGTTCCCTTCCTTTTACCAGACTGTACCTGATGAAAGATTTCAGTATGAAGGAATAATTCAATTACTGAAGCACTTTGGCTGGACCTGGGTTGGGATCATGGCATCGGATGATGACAGCAATGTGAGAGCCAGTGAGGAGCTGAGGAATGAGATTATCAGGAGTGGTGCCTGTGTTGACTTTTTAGTAATTCTCAATGATAGAGATGACAAAACATTCATCACAGCTGTTGAAAAAATAGCAAATACAGCAGCAAATGTAATTATTGTTTTCAGTTCATTTGATTCTTTTTACAGCTTAATGAATGATCTACTGATACTTTCAGTGTTTGGGAAAGTTTGGATTTCCTCCGCTAATTTAATAATTGATATAAGTGCTTTGAAGAAAATTGATTTGTATCCATTCAATGGTTCTTTGATGATCTCAATTAAGAAAGGAGAAATTCCTAAATTTAAGAACTTCATATACAGTACCACTCATTCAAAAATACTGCATCATAATCTGCTTTCTAAGTTTTTCTTAGAGCAATTTCATTGTAAACCCGTCAATATTCCTCAGGATGAGCTAACAATGTTTATTCGTCCATGCAATGATGAAGTTGATTTGAGATATCTTGATGAAACACTATTTGATGTGAATAATTTTAGATTCACATACAGTCTTTACATTGCTGTGTGTGCAGTGGCTCATGCTTTACATAACCTGCTCTCACCCAAAATGCAACAGAGGGAGTTTGCTCAAATATCAAGTCTGATGCAGAATATTCACCCATGGCAGGTAAGCAAAGCATGTGTTGTATTAAGTGCAATGTGTGCTGTTAAACACAGATATGGATTTGGTTTGTCCATCTGTCTATTCATCAATCTATGACACTGATGGCACAGACAGGACTGGGTAGTGCACATACTTAGACCCACTGAGGAAAGTAGTGAGAAAGAGAAGCAATCCAGGGACTTTACTACCTCAGCATAACTTTATTCCAGGCTGGGCAGGAGGTGAGTCAGTGGCTTTGTCTGCATTTGCTGTAGTCTTGGCCTTTGAGGGAGGCAGAAGCAGGTGTGGGGAAGGAGATAAAAGTCTGCAGCAGAAGCACAGCAGAGGAAAACAGAAAGAGAATGAGGGGGGAGTAAAGAGGAAATGCAAGACAGGATTGAAACGGGGTGGGGAGAGGAGAGCGCTGCACCAATGTGTCTATGGGGGGAGGGGAGAGAAGAAGGCACTGGGGTGTGGAGTGGAGGAGGAGTGTGAGAGCAGGACTCTGAGCTGGATTGGTGTGGCTCATGTACTCTAACTATGGAAGAAATAAACTCAGCTTGTATTCAATGGGGGATGACTCAGAACCAACATCAGGACATATTTCTCCACGGAGAGGGTGGTGGATGCCTGGAATGCCCTTCCAGGGGCAGTGCTAAAGAATAATTCAAAGGGGCATGGGATTAGCACTGTGTATCGCTAAAGGCTAGAGGATGGACAGGAGGGAGAAGGTGCATGAGGGTGACTTGCTGGTGCAGTGGTTACTACTCTAACAGAAGGGATGGGGAATTGGGGATCACTACCCTTAACCAAAAAGCCGTGAAGTTTTCATGCACCTGCAAATTGCTCTCCACTTCAAATGGCAGAGGGAAAAGGGGAAATGGATTCAGACCACAACCAATGAGGACCACAAATGTTATGGTCTGTGGAACTGATAAGCACGGGGATAACCTGCACGGAGCAGTAGTTACCTCCCATAACAGAGATCATGAGATTACATCCATTAACTAATAAGGCTTGATGCTTTTGATGCAACTGTAACTTCACTTTCCAATTTGACGATGGGAGGGGAAGGGAAGAGGAATTGGATTTAGAAGACAACCAACACGGCCCTGAGTTCAACGCTCTGGGATACTGATTCGCAAATGTAAAGGAAAAAACACAGGGCAGATACAATGGTCAAGCTCATAAACAAAGCATGTCAAGCAGCACTGTCTAAATTTTCAGGAAGGCTCATCACCCAGTAAAAGAGAAATATGCGAGTAACCTGAATGGTGTGGCAAATAGTAATACTACCATAAGAAGCTTGCTGAGCAGACTGGAGGGACCACTTAGTCCTTTTCTGCCATTATTACTATATTACTATGTTACTATAGATTCCATCAACCCCATTCACAAATTCAAATTATTAGGAGAACAAAAAAGTATTTTATGGCCATGGGGAGTGCACATACAAATGTGAAAAACCTATAGAACACTACTCATCAAAATCAAAGCATTTAAATTTTAAATTAAAAAGAAAACTGCTCATAGAGCAAAACTACATGCAACAACCATCTTAATAAGGTGCTCCCAACCACAAAAATAGTGAAAAAGACTTGATCATTTCAAAAATGTGTTCTGGCCACAATGGCAGACTTAAGTATAATCATTACAAGCCAAAAATCACTCCTGCTGCCCAAGTCTATAAATGTGCACTAAACAAAATTTGAATTTATAATTTGTAAGAGCAAACAATTCCCTAGATTTCAGTTCAAAATTTCAAAACAATGCTTACACAATCCCAAATTTTAGCAGCTCCTCAGTTAGTACATCAGACTATCAATCATGTCAAGCAGTTCTTATATTTTAAAGGCCACTCCTTAACCACTGTAACATTTATATCATTTACTTACAACCATTCCCCATCAGAGAGCCTCTGTTTCACCCTATTTGAGCTTCCTCAGGGGTTTATTACTCAGAAAGTTGCATTTATCATGAACACCAAAGCTGCATTAATCATTGGTCAGATTAAAATGCAAGCAAACATTTCTTAGCATTTGACAGTAAGTCTTAGCAATCACCTCCCGAATGGCTGAAACTCTTTCTGTAAAATAAAAACAAACACTAGGTAGCAGACTTCATACTATAAGTCACTTGAGAAATCACCCAATTCTTTTAAATATGACAGTTTCCAAACATGGCCATCATGTTCAGAAGTCAGGCTTTTCCAAGTGACTCATGAAGTCTGCTACCAAGCAGTTGCGTAGGCCTTGGCCTGTGCCTTGGCCTAAGATTAGGTAAGATGATGGGACCGGGCCCATAGGTACAGTCCAAATTCCAGCTTCTCGATCTAGACCCAGACCCGATGCTGGGGCCTGAGCCTAGGCAAAGGCCTAGGGCCAGGCAAAGGGCCAGGCAAAGGCCCAGTGCTGTCACTTGGCCTGAAGGCTGGGTCCCAGCACCTAAGCCTTGGACTGGAACCAAAACCCCTGCCCAGAAGCCTGGTCTCGGTGCCAGGACCTCAGCCTAGGCTAAGGCCCATGAATGTCACCAGGACCTAGCCTGGTTTAGACAGGTAGGTCTTCGCCTAGGCCCAAATCCAAGATCTAGGCCCAAATCCAAGCCCTGTCCCAGAGGCCAGGGAGCAGGCTGCAGAGTGCCTCTTCTGTCTTCTTAAAATGGCTCTCTCCTTAGCTGGGAGGATTTGGTAGGGGAATGGAGAATGGAGTTTGTTGGGAGAATGGGGGAATAGAAAACTCCAATATTCCCCTGGCTTGGATAAGATATAAAGATGCCTAGGATTTGTTCATCTCAGCAGGTGAGGGATCAGCTACAAGCAGGTGCATTTTTGAAACAGTGACCATGGCTTTAGGAATCTAAAACGTGAGTGGCTACAAAGGTGGAGAATGGGAAGGGAGACAAAGTAGAAGCTTAGAACTGATGCTCAGATCTAGGCCCCTAACTCTAGATGCATTAAGCCACCATTTTAATTTTTTTGCAGGAGGGGGTTCCACTATCATGGGGAGGGGGAACTGTGAGAGTGGAGCCCTCCAATGAAAGAATTGTACAGCTCATTGCCACATTTTTTTTATTATGGCCGAACACTGTGTGACAAAAGAATGCAGTGAGCAGTGAGCCCAGAACCTCAAGGGACCACCATCACCTTAAAGGGCCACTACCTAAAAAGTAAAACAATGCTGCGGCTAAAGAAAAAGTTGAGCAGGTTTCAGGGCTTGCGCCAGTCACGCGACTGAGGCAAGGTTATATCAGCACAATTTTGAAAAATGTCATCAACCAGACGGGGTGCTAGGGGGCACGCCAGCCCCAACAGGAGACCAGATTCATTCTTTCAAGGGGTAGGGGTTAAGGGGGGGGGGATTTAAAGGAAATGGAGGTACCTGTCAGCATGGAAGCATGGAATGGATTCAGAAACCTAGGAATAAATGGATTACTGTGGGCTCTGGCAGAATAAGGGTTGTGAAAGACACTCACTATCCCCACAGTTACCCTTACACAGTACCTTTTCTGCATTGGATAATGAAGTAGCTCTAGCAATAGAAAATGGAGAGATATCTGAAAGAGATGTAGTCATCCAGAAACCCTTAAACATTATTAAATATCATAACAGGAAGCTTCTTCTCTTGGGGAATTTGGTCATCAGAGGAACCAATTTAGGAGACCATTTTGATGGGGACACAATTAAATTCCTTCAGGATCATCAGCAAGTAGAACTACCAATCTGATAGTCAATACAATTGCAGAAGACAATAGATATCAGATATCAATGTTATTATTCATCTGGGGACCAATGACCTTACTAGAAATGATATTATGTTTGTGTTGAAATTGTGGATTCTTGGTTGGTGTGGAGGTGACTCCTCCCATGGGGAGGGGCCCCATGGGGAACCACAGCGATAGGCTAGACTTCAAGAAGTGGACACAGTGGATTTCTCTTTTATTATACAGACATAGGATATACCCGAGGAGCGGGCAAAGGTGTTCAAGGAATCCCACAGATAAACAGTCCAGCAATGCAGACAGGAGTAGTCTGGAATCTCTCACCCAGTACCAGGATGTAGACAGTATTCAGGTCCAACAGGGTCCGAAGACCGGGAATGTCATACTCTGTAGGTGAGGCAAGATAGAGGGACTGCCAAGATGGTACTCACTGTTTGAAGCTGTATTGTAGAGAACCACTGGTAAGCAGGCAGGTGGTAATGTCCGTGAAGCAGGCACAGATAGCTGGAACAATAGGCCCTCGAGGATCGAGTACCCTGAGTTCCACTAAAGGTTCCTGTAAGGCAAGGAGAAGGGCCCCCGAGGAGCGGGTACCCAGGTTATGTATGAAAACCCCCAAAGGGCGCAGGAATCCTCTAGGTGTGCAGCACAGTAGAGGCAGAGTAGCATAAACCAAAGTCTTTGCTAACTTGCAGTGGAGATTGTGAGTAGAGTTTAAATACCCGTAGATATTGTGTCATGCAGTGGGGCCACCCCCGAGGTTCCCGCCATGACGTCAGTAAAAGTGTGGGTGGCGTGCGCGCATGCAGCCTAGGAGACCCTCAGGAAGTAGCATGGTGATCGCCGTCACCCATGCCGATTCAGGAACACCGGGGAGACTGGCAGCTAGCAGCGGAGACAGCCATCTTCCCAAGGTTAGATGAGAGTAGGGACAAGAAGGTGAGGCAGAGGAGTCACAGCCATTTGCGACCGAAGGATGCAACAGATATCCTTGAGGTACAGAAGAATTTAAAAAATGTAAGGATAAGGATTAGATACATGACAAAGACTATTGCCTTTTCAGAAATATTACCTGTTCATAATAACAGAAAGGAAAGGCTATGCCATATAGATAATTGTAATTCCTGGCTCAAAGTCTGGGGTATGGAAAGTGGTTTTGGATATGTTGGAGGCTGGGGCCTTGTATGGAGCAATGAAAGGATGGACTACATTTGTCTGTGGCAGGAAAGAGGATGAAAGGTGAAAAATTCAGATCATATATCATCAGACATTTAAATTAGGAAGCAGGGGTGACAGGAGGTGGCCAGTGAAATTGGCATGTCACCTCCCAGCAATACAGGAAGTATGAAGAGAAAGAGACACAATAATCAGTTAAAAAAAAACAAAAAACAAGAAAAGTGATTAGGAAGAGTAGCTGCAAAGCCATGACTACAAATGCTTGTAGTCTAAGTAATATAATCCCAGATGTGCAGGCCCTAATTTTGGAGGTGGATTTGGACATTGTTGCTGTTACAGAGACATTGTTCACTGAGTCTGATGACTGGGATACTGCCATTCCAGGCTATACATTGATAAGGAAGAACAGAGAGGACAGAGAAGGGAGAGGAGAAGCCCTTTATGTAAAAAAAACAATATCCAAGCAACTGAATTGAAGGGGACGTGAGATGAAGAAGAAGAATTATCTCTGTTCCTAAAAAAAAAAGAAGATGGTGCTTCCATTTTTATTGGTGTAATCTACAGCTCTCGAACTCAAATGGAAGAAATGGAAAGAGATCTGATATACTGAAGAGTAGTAAATCACCTGGACTGGATGGTATACACCCCATGGTTCTGAAAGAACTCAAAAATGAAATTTCAGATCTATTACAATTAATTTGTAACCTATCATTAAAATCATCCATTGTACCTGAAGAATGGAAGGAAGCCTACGTAACCCTGATATTTAGAGAGAGATCCAGCGGCAATCTGGGAAACTATAAACTGGTGAGCTTGACTTCAGTTCCAGGAAAAATATTGGAAACTGTTATAAAGAACAAAATCAGAGAACATTTAGATAGATATAGCTTAATGGGACACAGCCAGCATGGATTTACCCAAGGGAAGTCTTGCCTCACAAATATCCTACAATTTTTTGAAGGGGTGGATAAACATGTGGACAAAGGTGAACTGGTAGATGTGTTGTATTTGGATTTTCAGAAGGCATGCGACAAAGTCCCTCATGAGAGGCTTCTAATAAAACTAAAAATTCATGGCTTAGGAGATGATGTCCTTTTGTGGATTACAAACTGGTGAAAAGACAGGAAACAGAGAGTAGGATTAAATGGTCTGTTTTTACAGTGGAAAAGGTAAAATGTGGAATGCTTCATGGATCTGTGCTTGGACCGGTGCTTTAATATATTTATAAATGATTTGGAAAGGGGTATGATGGGTGAAGTGATCAAATTTGTAGATGACACAAAATTATGCAGAGTAGTTAAATCTCAAGTGGATTGTAATAAAGTGCAGAAGGACCTTGTGAGGCTGGAAGACTGGGCAGGAAGACCTTGTGAGACTGGAAAATTGGGCACTCAAATGGCAGATGAAATTTAATGTGGACAAGTGCAAGGTGATGCATATAGGGAAAAATAACCCTTGCTATAATAACACGATGTTAGGCTCCATATTAGGAATTACCACCTGGAAAAGAGATCTAGGCATCATAGTAGATAATACATTGAAATCTTTGACTCAGTGTCCTATGGCAGTTAACAAATCTAACAGAATGTTAGGAATTGTTAGAAAACGAATGGTGAATAAAATAGTGGCTATCATAATGCCTTTGTATTGCT
This sequence comes from Rhinatrema bivittatum, assembly GCF_901001135.1. Taxonomy (NCBI): domain Eukaryota; kingdom Metazoa; phylum Chordata; class Amphibia; order Gymnophiona; family Rhinatrematidae; genus Rhinatrema; species Rhinatrema bivittatum. The sequence goes on along the minus strand of NW_021820868.1, from coordinate 82,341 downwards.
CCATGGTGAGACCGCACCATGAATATTGTATGCAATTGTATTCACTGCATTTCAGAAAAGATATACTTGCACTGGAGAAAGTTAAAAAAAGGGTGTCCAAAATGATAATGAGGATGGAATAGCTCCCTATGAGGAAATGATAAAGAGGTTAGGGCTGATCAGCTTGGAGAAGAGACAGCTGAGGGTGGATATGATAGAGATCTACAAAATCTTGAAAGACCTTGAACAGGTAAATATAAATCAGTTATTTACTTTCTCAGGCAATAAAAGGACTAGGGACACTCCATGAAGTTAGCAAGTAGCTCATTTAAAATAAATTGGTGAAAATTATCTCACTTGAATCATAATTAAGCTCTGGAATTCAATGCCAGAGGATGTGGTTAAGGCAGTTATTGTAACTTGTTTAAAAAAGGTTTGGATAAGTTCCTAGAAGAGAAGTCCATAAACTGCATCAACCAATAAGGAATAGTAGCTTGGGATCTATTTAATGTATGGGTACTTGTCAAATACTTGTGACTTGGATTGGCCACTGTTGGAAACAGGATTCTAGGCTTGATGGACCCTTGGTCTGACCCAGTATGCTGTTTGGTTGCTCTGCTATAGAGTTAAGATTTAAAAACAAAAAACACTCCAGCTTTTAATCTGATAAAATCTATCTCTCATTTGGAGTTAGCTGGCACTAATAATCTCTGTTTAAATATTAATATTGCGGCATAAAGAGCTGAGTAAAACAATTTACAAAAAAGGACAAACAAACTTCTAGAAGTGACTGGTTCTACCTGGATTGAGTGTGGCTGTCTCAGAGCTTGGGGGAGGTAAAGTTTGAGAAGCAGGAGATCCATTGTGGCCAGTGCACAGTGTGGTGCTGGGTATAGTATATTCCTGAAAGCAGTTGGAGACTGATCAAATTTCAATCTGACGTCAGCCCTAGTACATATACCCCTGCAGGAAGTGCAGCTCTTCAGTATTTTCCGTCTCCATAGCAGTTAGGGACTACTTGCACGCTCTCACAGCGCTAGAGTAAATTTACTGGAGAAAACCCAAAATAAGAAGAAATCTTACCTCTACAGATGAGCCCCGCTCTCCTGCAGTGACACCCTCGGGTCTCTCCCCCAGTTGAGAATTCCCGAGGTGATTTCCGCGAACCCTCAGAGGTAAGCCTCGGGCCGACGGCTGACCCTCGGCAGGGACCTAGCCCCCAATTTCGGGTGCGGCTGAGAGGCAGTGGGTGCAACCTCGAGCGTGGTGCTGAAGGTAATTTTCTCTCCCTCCCCGCAGCCGTGGACTGCCTGGAAGAAAACCGGGAAGTGCCGAGACAAGGTAAGGCAGAAATCTTCTTTAAAGACTCCGGTCTCTGAAGCTCCAGGAGTCGCACAGGTTGCCGGCCGGGACCAGTGCCACCGGGTTAATCCGCCCTAGCAGGGCTATACCCCGGTTAGATCCAAGGGTCCTCCCATGTGACCCCTGTGGTGATCGCCATATTGTCCACGTGGTCGCCGGCACCATTTTGATCTGCTCGCCGCCCGGTTCGCCGCTTCGATCTGTGCGCACAGAAGTGAGCCATGCGCACAAATTCCTTGTGTGCGCAACATCGCACGCTCAAGTACCGTGTGCACAAGATATGCGTGTAACATGCGCTTACTAGGGATGTGAATCATGTGCCCGATCGTTTTAACAATCGGGTTCAGCTGGAGGGAGAAGAAAATCTGATCGGTAGAGATGTGAATCGGAATCGGTTCCGATTCCAATTAACATCGCTAATTTTTTTTAGTGAGGCCCAAGCCAATAAAAAAAAAAACGACCCGATGGCGCCGGCCATCCAGTGCTCCTACCATGTGACAGGGGCCGGCCAATGGCACGGATACCCTGTCACATGGTAAGGGCAAAGGGTTATCGGCGCCATGTTTATTAGTGGCAGCCGATGGCCTGAGAACGGGAGATCGCTCCCGGGGCCACCACTGGACCACCAGGTAATTTTAAAATGTTTTGGGGGGATCGGGAGGGTGGGGGAAGCTACGGGGGCGCTTTTAAAGGGTCGGGTGGGGTTTTTTTTTATCGGGCCATTGGCACCATTTTATGAGTGACAGCCAACGGCCCGAGAGCGGGTGATTGGTCCCAGGGCTTCCACTGGACCACCAGGTACATGTAGAAAGTTTTTTGGGGGGGTTGGGAGGGTGGGGGAAGGTAAGGGATTAGTTTTAAAGGGTCGAGGTGGGTTTAGGGGTTGTATGGTGTGCCGGTTTTCCCACCCTCCCCCCAAATAACTCCCTTTAGTGGACACTATCCCGATTAACAATTTTTTCACGATAAATCGGGGGAATTTCTATTGTATCGCACTCTTTAATCATTTTTGACGATTTAAAAAATATCGGACGATATTTTAAATCGTCAAAAAACGATTCACATCCCTAGCGCTTACTATGCCGGGCACATAACTGCGATTTGTGCACACTCCAGTGCGCACATCCTGAGCGCACACCCAATCTACACTCACAACTTCGACGGACCGGAGCGCATAACAGATTTTACGCGCCTATATCCATGGCACCACCGGAAAAGGAGCTCAAGGCTCAGGGCTTCTGCCCAGCATGCCACATCAGAGCCGCACAACACGAAGAGGCCAACACCCTGTGTATCCAGTGTGAGGAGGCCCTGGGGGATCCAGCCCAGGGCCAGCCCCAGCCAGGACTGGGTTCTAGCTCTTCAATAAGTACCCCGGACCTAGCAAACCCCAGCAGGACCTCCCCCTCAATCAGGAACCCCCAGGGATGCAGCGCCTCCTATCTTGAACCCAGCATCTATCTCCTGGGTGGAATTCTTCAGAGGCCTGCACACCTTCGTTCACAAGCAGACAGAGCCTCCAATAACATGGCCACAGCCTCTACCAGAGGACCTCTACGTCCCAGGACCCTCTAGGCCCAGAGAAGTGAATCCACTACCCAGAAGCCCCACTTACGGGGATACGGACAACTCGGAGGAGGAATCAGAGCCCTGGAGGAGGGGAAACTCCTTCCGGGGACAGAGCCTCACTGGACCATGAGGCGCTTCTTCACCAAGGACGAGCTTCCAGACCTGGGCACCCACAGCCTGAAGGAGCTTGCCAGCCTGGGCACAAGTGCCTCAGAGGAACCTAAGACAAATCCCCTGCTAAAGGGACTCCGTCAGACCTCCCGCCATTTCCCTCTGTTACAAGCCGTCCAACAGCTAATTGACCGGGAATGGGTTGCCCCAGTGTCTACATTCAAAGGAGGATGGACTCTGGCAGCCATATACCCTCTGGACCCGGCGGCCAAAGACCTTCTGACATGTCCAAAAGTGGATGCCATGGTTTGCGTGGTCTCAAAGCACACTACTATCCCAGTGGAGGGAGGTGCAGCACTCAAAGATGATCAAGACAGACATCTGGAATCCATCCTCAAACAGTCCTTTGACATCGCCGCTATGTCCCTACAGATTGCGGCCTGCTGCACTGTGGTAACATGTGCCTGCCTATCATAGACCAGGAGCAACACTCCTGGGGAAGCCATGGAACCAGCAGTATAATTCCTAGGGGTGTGCATTCGGATTGACCGCATTAGTAAAACGCAACTCATATTTTTTTTTTACTTAAAAAATTGATTCGACATAAACGATCGGATTTCCCACATATCGAACATAGATATGTTCGATATGTGGGAAATCGCGATTGTTGAGCCAAAATAAAAATATAAACCCCCTCACCCTCCTTAATCCCCCCCCCCCCGACTTACCACAACTCCCTGGTGATGGAGCGAGGAGTGAGGACGCCATTTCTGCAATCCTTGGCGAGAAGCATGTGACGTCGGCGGCACGTCGAGTGACGCCGGCGTCACGTGATTCCCGGCTCGTTCGCCGGGAATCACGTGGCGCCGTGTCACTCAGACGCGACGTCACGTGATTCCCGGCAAGTTCGCGCCGGACGGCTCGTTCGGCCCAAAAAGAACTTTTGGCCAGCTTGAGGGGGTCACGAGGCCCCCCCAAGCTGGCCAAAAGTTCTTTTTGGGCCGAACGAGCCGTCCGGCGCGAACTCGCCGGGAATCACGTGACGTCGGCGTCACGTGATTCCCGGCTCGTTCGCGCCGGACGGCTCGTTCGGCCCAAAAAGAACTTTTGGCCAGCTTGGGGGGGTCAGGAGGCCCCCCCAAGCTGGCCAAAAGTTCTTTTTGGGCCGAACGAGCCGTCCGGCGCGAACTCGCCGGGAATCACGTGACGCCGCGTCACTCGACGTGCCACCGACGTCACATGCTTCTCGCCAAGGATTGCAGAAATGACGTCCTCACTCCTCGCTCGATCACCAGGGAGTTGTGGTAAGTCTGGGGGGGGGGATTAAGGAGGGTGAGGGGGTTTAAATTTTTTTTTTGCACATATGTACATATACCCAACTCATTGGATTTTTTTATGTCCATATTGGCCGCAAGTGGGACCCCCTTTCGGACATAAAAAATATGAACATAAAATTTTGCTCTGCACATCCCTAATAATTCCTCATGGATGCTGCTTCTGATCTGGTGCGCACCACAGCTAGAGGAGTGTCATCAGCTGTGGCATCCAGGAGACAACTCTGGCTCCAAAGCTGGTCGGCCAACGCGTCTTCCAAAACGAGACTCACAAGGATGCCCTTCAAGGGATCCCTCCTGTTCGGAAGCGAACTAGAGAAACTTGCTAACAATTCGGGTGAGTCCCCACTGCTGCAGCTACTGGAGGACAGGAATAAGAGAAACCAGCGACCCTTCCCCCGAACATCCAGGGGAAGAGGTTCACAGCGCTTCAACCCATACAGAAATACTTATCAAGTGCCTTGTCCTACAGGCAGGAACCAGTCCTTTCAGAACAAGCACAACAAAATGGGAACCAGCTTGGGACCAGGCCCCAGCTGCACCCCACAATGAGAATCAGCCGACCCATCCAAAGGAAGAAGACATAGGGGGCAGACTTGCCCTATTCTACCAAAGATGGGTCGAGATAACTTCGGACAATTGGGTCCTAACCATCATTTGAGAGGGGTACTACCTGGATTTCCTCCAGACAAGTTTGTGGAATCCCCCTGCCACGACCCCTCCAAGAGGGTGGCAGTGTAAGCTACACTGACCAGATTGTTAGCCCTAGAGGCCATAACTCCAGTGCCTCCACAATAAATAAATACTGGGCATTATTCCATTTATTTTATTGTTCCCAAGCAAGAGGGAACATTCAGATCCACCCTGGACCTCAAGTCAGTCAACCGTCACCGGAAGATCCCCCTCTTCTGCATGGAAACCCTATGCTCTGTAATAAGGACGATACAACCGGGAGAGTTCCTCACATCCCTGGATCTTTTGGAAGCCTACCTACACATTCCGATCCATCAAGTACATCAGCACTTCCTACGCTTCAAAATCCTGAACCATCACTATCAGTTCCGGGCACTACCCTTCGGGTTAGCCACAGCACCCCGGATGTTCACCAAGATCATAGTTGTGGTGGCGGCAACAGTGAGGAAAGAAGGAATCCTCATGCACCCTTACCTATTCGATTGACTAATCAGGGCGAAATCCCCAGAGGAAAGTCACCAGGCAACCAACAGAGTCAAAACTCTACTGGAGAGCCTTGGATGGGTGATCAACACAAACAAGAGCTGTCTGCAGCCCTCACAGTCTCTAGAATATTTGGGAGTCCAATTCGACATCAAACAAAACAAGGTCATCCTGACACTGACAAGGAGATCAAAACTGATGAACCAGTTGCAAACCCTGCTGAGTGAACCTTGCCACACAGCATGGGATTACCTACAAGTCCCCAGTCTCATGGCATCCACACTGGAAGTAGTGCCATGGGCACGAGCTCACATGAGACCCCTACAGCGGTCACTTATATCACGATGGAATCCACTGTCCCAGAACTACACTGTACGACTACAGCTCCCGGGCAGAGTTTGGACCCAACTACAATGGTGGCTACAAGACGGCCACCTGAGCCAGGGAACAGGACTATCCTCACTGACCTGGATCCTGCTCACCACGGATGCCAGCCTACGAGGATAGGGAGCACACTGCAAAGAGCTGTCCAAGGGCAGTGGAACACAGAGTCAGGATGGAACATCAATTGCCTAGAAGCCCGGGCAGTCAGACTAGCCTGCCTACGGCTCGGTCACAGACTCTGAGACAAAGCGGTCAGAGTAATATCGGACAACGCCACAAGAGTGGCCTACATCAACAATCAGGGAGGAACCAGAAGCCAAGAGGTGTCTGGAAATAGACCTCCTAATGTCATGGGCGGAAGCGAATCTCCAGTAGATCTTGGCCGTCCACATCACCGGGAAAGACAACATCACTGCAGCTTACCTCAGCAGAGAAAGTCTAGACCCAGGAGAATGGAAGCTGTTGACCGCAGCGTTCCAACTGATAGTGAACCGTTGGAACACCAACCATGGACCTCCTGGCAAACCAGTCCAATGCCCAAGTACCCAGTTTTTTCAGCTGCAGGCGGGAACCTCAGTCCCAGGGAATTGATACCCTGGTACAGACCTGGCCACAGGAGACTCTGTTCTATACCTTCCCACCGTGGCCCCTATTGGGCACAATCATTCACAAGATAGAACACCAGTACTTCTTGTGGCCCCAGACTGGCCAAAAGACATGCGAAGACTACTGACAGGGACCCCACTGCCACTACCTCCACACAGAGACCTGCTCCAACAAGGACCAGTCCTCCATTAGGATCCAACTCGATTCTCTCTTACGGTCTGGCCATTGAGAGGACTCGCCTGAGGAAGAGCGGATACTCAGGGGCTGTAATTGACACCCTACTCCGAGCACGCAAGTTCTCTACATCTCTAACATACATAAGGATTTGGAGAGTATTCGAAGCCTGGTGCGAGGACCACGACATCATACCACGCTCAGTCAAAATTCCTGAGATCTTGGAATTCCTACAGAACGGCCTACAGAAGGGATTGTCCCTCAACTCCATTAAGGTACAGGTGGCCGCATTGTCATGCTACGGAACCAAGAGCGAGAGCGACAGCATAGCCTCTCACCTGGATGTTTCCCGCTTCCTGAAAGGAGTCAAGAATATCCAACCACCCCTAAAGTGGCCGATACCTCTTTGGAATCTCAACCTGGTCCTAGATTTCTTAGCAGGAGCCTCCTTCAGACCTCTCTGCGGCCTGTCTCTCTGCTTATTAACATTGAAGACAGCCTTCCTGCTGGTAGTTTGTTCAGCCCACCATATATCCGAGCTACAAGCACTGTCCTGCCGTAAGCCATTTCTCAGGCTCACCCCGGGAATCACCCAGTTACGCATGGTTCCCTCGTTCCTCCACAAAGTGGTGTCTCACTTCCATCTCAACCAAACCTTCTCGCTACCATCACCAGATGAACATAAGAATTAGGAAGAGGCTCGAAGTCTACGCCACCTCAACGTCGGCAGACTCCTATCCAGATGCCTTGAAATGTTGGAACCTGTACAAAAAATGGATCACCTGTTCATTTTTCACAGTGGGAAGAGGCAAGGGGAAGTGGCCTCGCGAGCAAATATAGCCCACTGGATCAAAGAAGTCATCAAGGCAGCCTATGTAGAAGACGGCAAGCCGCCACCACTACAAGTCAAGGCCCATTCTACTAGAGCCCAGGCAGTGTCCTGGGCAGAAATCAGGTTACTGTCACCCGCCAATATCTGTCGGGCGGCAACATGGTCTTCCATCCACACCTTCTCCAGGTTTTACTGCCTGGATGTTCAGGCATGGGAGGACACAGCATTTGCAAGGTCAGTACTAAGTGGATCACGGGCAGCCTCCCACCCAGTTTGGGAGTAGCTTTTAAACATCCCATTGGTCCTGAGTCCATCTGCTACACGCTAAGATATGGAGAAATTACTTACCTGATAATTTTGTTTTCCTTAGTGTAAACAGATGGACTCAGCAACCCACCCATGGCTGCCGAGCAAATGATTCATGGGTAAGCCACACTTTCCTACAGAAAGGACACCCATCCTACAGGGTGTTGAAGTTTCTTGATTGAGGGCACTGGCAGTCTCCAGCTATATCCAATCCATCCGGTTCAAATTGCACATTAAGGCACTGTGCCTGGAAGCAGGCAGTTTAGCAGACTCAAGTATATTGGGACAGTGGTGGTCTGTGAAGCCAAATTCCAGTGGGACTATTTTGGAAATAATGATTTTAATTAAAATCTCTAGTAGGCAGTGACATTAAATCCATAATGTCAGGGAAAGCTAGATGTGGGTGAGTGATTGGGACTTGCAGAGAAGGCACTTCAAAAGGCACTAGTGCCAGTCCCCCATTACAGATAAAAAGGGACCTGTTGCATTCTAAACTCTTTGGAGGGGCAGGCAGTTCCATCCGGAAAAAAATGAAATCTAAACATGATGCATCGCCACCACCTGTTTCTGACCCTGTAGTTTTGAGGTGAGGGAAGGGGAGGCTGCGTCATGCAAGACAAAATGTTGACACCCAAAAGCAGCAGTGGGACAGCAATCTTGACTTAGCATTGACAAAGTAGCACAGGCCCTGGTTGCTTCTGATTCAGATGAAGAATCATCTTGTGTGGGATTCTCATCAGAAACGGAAGAAGTAATAGCAGACAAAGCTTTAGGAGGATTTGTTAGTCCTGTCTTAGCCTCCACGTCAGTGTAGAAGGGATGAGATGAAACTGATGATGATGATGAGGAAGAGCAATCAGTGCAGGCACAGAGTGTGACTGATGCTGCTGGCATTGCTTCTCAGGGTGCACCCACTACCTCAGCTCCAGTGCCAGCATCCACCCCCAAGGCAATAGAGAAGGGGAGATCATGCAAGAAGTCTGTGATCTGGAGCCACTTTAAAGTGACAGAGGACCCGCGTTTTTCTTGGTGTAATTACTGTGCTAGGGATATTAGCAGAGGCAAGCAAATGGGACATCTATCTAATTTTGGTATGATGCATCATATGAAGAGGCAACACATAGTGTCACACTATGTGTGACACTATGTGTGACATAGTGAGGGCAAAGGCGATCGGCGCCATTTTGAGTATTGGCATCGGACGACGGGCATGCAGGAGGTCGCTCCCAGACCCACACTGGACTTTTGGCAAGTCGTGGGGGTCAGGAGGCCCCCCCAAGCTGGCCAAAAGTCCATGTGTGTCCAACGGGGGTCCCGGAGTGACCTCCTGCACGCCGACCGTCCGATGCCAGGACTCAAAATGGCGCCGATAGTCTTTGCCCATACTCTGTCACAGGGGCTACCGGTGCCATTGGTCAGCCCCTGTCACATGGTAGGAGCACAAGATGGCGCCAGTGACCATGTGACAGGGGCTGACCAATGGCACCTGTAGCCCCTGTGACACAGGCTATCACGCGCCATGATGAAACCGGCAAATGAGGGTGCGAGAATGCAGGGATGGCTTCTGGAGTCCCCGTTGGACCATCAGGGAGTTTTGGTAAATCTTGGGGGGGTCAGAAGGGTGGGGGGTTGTAGTTAATTTTAATTTTAGCTGGGACACGAATTTAACTTGCCTATTAACGCATCGGGGCACCATACAGCCGAATGTAACGCATTTGCACCCCGATGAATCCGAATCACGTATGCAACGAAAACATTTTGGCTGCACATCCCTAGTGGTAATGATCAATGTGTGGAGGGAGACGAAGAAATGGCAGAAATATTAAACGAATACTTCAGCTCTGTGTTCACTAAAGAAGACCCTGGAGAAGGACCATCCCTACACAACAAGAAACTGGAGGGAAGTGGAATAGATGAAAATCCTTTTACAGTAGAAAATGTGTGGGAAGAGCTAAAGAACCTGAAAGTGGACAAAGCCATGGGGCCTGATGGGATTCATCCAAGGATATTGAGGGAGCTCAGAGATGTTCTGGCGGCTCCGCTGTGTGACCTGTTCAATAGATCCCTAGAAACGGGAGTGGTGCCGAGTGATTGGAGAAGAGCGGTGGTGGTCCCGCTTCACAAGAGTGGGAACAGGGAGGAGGCTGGCAACTACAGACTGGTTAGCCTCACTTCAGTGGTGGGAAAAGTAATGGAGTCACTGCTGAAAGACAGAATAGTGAACTATCTACAGTCCAGAGAATTGATGGACCAGAGGCAACATGGATTCACCAGGGGAAGATCCTGTCAGACAAATCTGATTGACTTTTTTGACTGGGTAACCAAGGAATTGGATCAAGGAAGAGCGCTCGATATCATATACTTGGATTTCAGCAAAGCTTTTGATACGGTCCCGCACAGGAGACTGGTGAATAAAACGAGAAGCTTAGGAGTGAGTGCCGAGGTGGTGACCTGGATTGCAAATTAGTTGACGGACAGAAGATAATGTGTGATGGTAAATGGAACCTTCTCTGAAGAGAGAGCGGTTTTAAGTGGTGTACCGCAAGGATCGGTGTTGGGACCGGTCCTGTTCAATATCTTTGTGAGTGACATTGCGGACGGGATAGAAGGCAAGGTTTGTCTTTTTGCGGATGACACTAAGATCTGCAACAGAGTGGACACGCCGGAAGGAGTGGAGAGAATGAGACGGGATCTAAGGAAACTGGAAGAGTGGTCGAAGATATGGCAGCAGAGATTTAATGCCAAGAAGTGCAAAGTCATGCATATGGGGAGTGGAAATCCGAATGAACTGTATTCGATGGGGGGGGGGGGGGGGGGGAAAGGCTTATGTGCACGGAGCAGGAGAGGGACCTTGGGGTGATAGTGTTTAATGATGTGAAGTCTGCGAAACAATGCGACAAGGCGATAGCAAAAGCCAGAAGAATGCTGGGCTGCATAGAGAGAGGAATATCGAGTAAGAAAAGGGAAGTGATTATTCCCTTGTACAGGTCCTTGGTGAGGCCTCACCTGGAGTACTGTGTTCAGTTCTGGAGACCGTATCTACAAAAAGACAAAGACAAGATGGAAGCGGTACAGAGAAGGGCGACCAGGAAGGTGGAGGATCTTCATCGGATGACGTACGAGGAGAGATTGAAGAATCTAAATATGTACACCCTGGAGGAAAGGAGGAGCAGAGGTGATATGATACAGACTTTCAGATACTTGAAAGGTTTTAATGATCCAAAGACAACGACAAACCTTTTCCATAGGAAAAAAATCAGCAGAACCAGGGGTCACGATTTGAAGCTCCAGGGAGGAAGATTCAGAACCAATGTCAGGAAGTATTTCTTCACGGAGAGGGTGGTGGATGCCTGGAATGCCCTTCTGGAGGATGTGGTGAAGACCAGAACTGTGAAGGACTTCAAAGGGGCGTGGGATAAACACTGTGGATCCATAAAGTCAAGAGGCCGCCAATGACTCGCCAGAATGATGGCTACTGCCTGGAGACAATACCCTTATTCAATAAACATACACATGCTTACTGTGACTCCAACATCGTTCTAGCTTCAACAGCAAGAGGAAATGTGGATAAAAGCATTTGCACTCACAAAGAGGGGAGTAGCTGGCTTGTTACGGCGGTTACTACCCCAAACCAAATAAGCCTAATACTTCAATTTCAATGCATATACAGCATAGTTCTCTGCTTCAACGGCAGGGGAGAAGAAAAACTGATACTTCACACATCCAGCAGAGCTCTCTGCTTCAACGGCAGGGGAGAAGAAAAAAGGGTTCGCACTCACAAAGCGGGGAGTAGCTGGCTTGTTACGGCGGTTACTACCCCAAACCAAATGTGCCTGATACTTCACTTTCGATGCATATCCAGCATGGCTCTCTGCTTCAACAGCATGGGAGAAGAAAAACTGATACTTCATGCATATCCAGCATAGCTCTCTGCTTCAACAGCAGGGGAGAAAAAAACCTGATACTTCAAGCATATCCAGCATAGCTCCCTGCATCAACGGCAGGGGAGAAGAAAAACAACCAATAAGGGCTGTATAACATAGTCTGGGTAAAACAAATAAGCATGTGTGTAGCTTGCTTATTGCGGCGGTTACTACCCCTAACTAATCAAGCTAGATATTTCACTTGGATGCAGCTCCATCACTGCTCTCTACATTAATGGTGGGGGTGGAAGGGAAATAGAACCAAGTGCTAAGAGAAACAAATAAGTATGAGAGAAAAAATGTGTGAAGCTTGCTGGGCAGACTGGATGAGCCGTCTGGTCTTCTTCTGCCGTCATTTCTATGTTTCATTTCTATGTTTCTAGTGTCCAGCCCTTAAGTCACAACAAGGGCCTGACCTCAACTTTTGGGGCGAACCCATTCCAGGCAGTCCTTTGCTGCACAAAGGAAAAGGAATTATCCCTGGGTATCACCTATCTCTTAACACCCACAGACCCATGTTGAATTGCTGTTCACATGGAAACATCGTCCACTTCACCACACTTTCCGAGGCTCGGGCCCCACTCTAGAGGTGAACCCATTCCAGGAAGTCCTTTCCTGCACAAAGGAAATAATATTCTTCCCAGGTGTCGCCTATCTCTTAACACCCGCGGACCCATGTTGAATCACTGTTCACATGGAAACCTCTTCCACTTCACTACACTTGCCCAGGCTTGTTCCCCACTCTCAGGATGAACCCATTCCAGGGATCCCTTAAAATTGTTGGCGTGCTGTGAAAAGTTGGTCATCAAACTTGCTGACAAAGGGGGTGAAATTGTGATTCAAGACAAGGCAGTGTATGAACAGGTTATGATAGAAAATCTCAATAATATTATGGTGTACAGTAGAATACAGTGTGATCCGAGGGTCATCTTGAGATCAGGTTAAGGAGTTGGTGGAGTCTACTAAATGTTTGATGGATAAAGAGAAAAACATTTTAATGGTAGAACATCCGAATGTCCCTTTGATTTATAAGCTCCCTAAAATACGCAAGGATTTGAAGAATCCTCCTATTTCCCCCATTCTTTCGTTCAGGGGTATGGTATTGGAGCCACCCGTCATCTTTCTGGACCAGTTTTTACAACCGATAGTAAAATAAAAAGTGTCATATCTCAAAGATACCATACTTTTTTTAAACGACTTGGCAGAGGTGGAAACACTGAGACGAGAGCATCACCTTGCTGGTGGCTGAAAGGAATCAGTAAGATTTTGCTTGGGACATTGTCTTTTTTAAAAGTATTGGGGCAAAGTTAACTATTTGGGAATATTATTTAGTGTGTTTGTGTGTTTGTGCCTTTAATAGTCAGAAAGGCAGTGAATAAACAAGTTAGACTGTAATTTTAAATAGTCAGTCAATAAGGAAGCAGTAGGTAGGCAGTGAATAAACAAGTTAGACTGTTTGTATTTTTAAATAGTCAGTCAATAAGGTAGCAGTAGGCAGTGTGTTTATTTTTAAAAGTCTGCAGAACTGAGTGTTTGTATTGAAAAAAAACCCCCACAAAAAAAAAAAAAAAAAAACCAACCCAAAAAGTAGCCAGAAGCTAGAAATCAGCTAGGAGCAGTGTATACCTAAGAAAAAAAGTTTAATTGTTCATCTCAGCTACTCATCTTGGAAATGTGTTGAGGTAGTGTGATTGGGTTTGAATAGGGACCAACATTTGTTAATCAAGAGAGCAGTGAGTCACTCAGGCTGACTAACTGAAGTTAGACTGTTTATATTTCCCAACCTTACCACCCCTCACCCACCCACCCCTAGCTCATCCCCTAATTTATAGGCAGGTGCCACTTTAAAAAAAAACAAACCATCAACAAAAACTTTATTGAGAATTCGATCAGACCCCAGTAGGCCACTACCAGACACATAGTGAATTCACTAATACATTTAAAGGTCTTTAGACACATTCCTACTCCATAGCAACCTAAAACTTAACTAGGAACTGATCAAAATTGAGATGAAGGCAACAGTCCAGCAGCAAGAGGGGGTTTTCCCAGTCTTTTGCATCGAGTGTCACATGTATGATTTTTTACCCACCGGTGAGAAGTTGTACATGTGCATGTGATGCAAAGAGCTCCTGGCTCTCAGAGAACGAGTCCGATCACTGGAGGCTAGAGTGGCAGACCTGGAAAAGCTGAGGCAGACAGAGAGATATATAGATGAGACCTTCAGGGACATAGTAGTCAAGTCCCAACTTCAGACTGGCAGCCCTGGTGCTGCCTTGGAGGAAGAAGGTCTCATGATGGGAGAGCACCAACCAGGTGCAGCAGGAAACGATCCTGTAGCAAGGACCTGCTCTCCAGGTGATGCATTGTCCTTTTGCACTGAGGATATTTCCCCAAGGCCTACTGCCCAGGAGGGAAGGGCTAGGTCAGCCGTCATAGTTGGTGATTCGATTATTAGGAACATAGATAGCTGGGTGGCTGGTGGGCGTGAGGATTGCCTGGTAACATGCGTACCTGGTGCGAAGGTGGCGGACCTCACGCATCACCTAGATAGGATTTTAGACAGTGCTGGGTAGGAGTCGGCTGTCATGCTATATGTGGGCACCAACGACATAGGAAAATGTGGGAGAGAGGTTCTGGAAGCCAAATGTAGGCACTTAGGTAGAAAGCTTAAATCCAGAACCTCCAGGGTAGCATTCATTGAAATGCTCCCTGTTCCACGTGCAAGTCACCAGAGGCAGGCTGAGTCCGGAGTCTGAATGTGTGGATGAGACGATGGTGCAAGGAAGAGGGATTCAGTTCTGTTAGGAAATGGGGAACCTTTTGGGGAAGGGGGAGTCTCTTCCGAAGGGATGCGCTCCACCTTAACCAGGGTGGAACCAGTCTGCTGGCACTAACTTTTAAAAAGGAGATAAAGCAGCTTTTAAACTAGAACAAAGGGGAAAGCTGACAGTCGCTCAGCAGTGCATGGTTCGGAGAGAGGTATCTTCAAAGGAAACTAATGATGCATTAGAATTAGGGCATCCCGACAGTGAGGTTCCAATAATTAGAAAAGTAGTCCACGTGCCTGTAACTAAAAAATCACATGAGCTAAATAATTCTAACTTATCCCTATCAATTAAAAAGCAGAATGAAAATACAAACAAAAAACAAACTTTGAAATGTTTGTATGCTAATGCCAGAAGTCTAAGAAGTAAGATGGGAGAATTAGAATGTATAGCAGTGAATGATGACATAGACTTAATTGGCATCTCAGAGACATGGTGGAAAGAGGATAACCAATGGGACAGTGCTATACCGGGTACAAATTATATCGCAATGACAGAGAAGAGCACTCGGGAGGAGGTGTGGTGCTTTATGTCCTGGATGGCATAGAGACCAACAGGATAAACATCCTGCATGAGACTAAATACAAAATTGAATCTTTATGGGTAGAAATCCCTTGTGTGTCGGGGAAGACTATAGTGATAAGGGTATACTACCGTCCACCTGGTCAAGATGGTGAGACGGACAGTGAAATGCTAAGAGAAATTAGGGAAGCTAACCAAATTGGTAGTGCAATAATAATGGGAGACTTCAATTACTCCAATATTGACTGGGTAAATGTATCATCGGGACATGCTAGAGAGATAACGTTCCTGAATGGAATAAATGATAGCTTTATGGAGCAATTGGTTCAGGAACCGATGAGAGAGGGAACAATTTTAGATCTAATTCTCAGTGGAGCACAGGACTTGGTGAAAGAGGTAATGGTGGTGGGGCCGCTTGGCAATAGTGATCATAATATGATCAAATTTGATTTAATGACTGGAAGAGGACCAGTGTGCAAATCCATGACTCTCGTGCTAAACTTTCAAAAGGGAAACTGATAAAATGAGAAAAATTGTTAGAAAAAAACTGAAAGGAGCAGCTACAAAAGTAAAAAATATCCAAGAGGCATCGTCATTGTTAAAAAAATACCATTCTAGAAGCACAGTCCATATGTATTTCACACATTAAGAAAGGTGGAAAGAAGGCAAAATGATTACTGGCATGGTTAAAAGGGGAGGTGAAAGAAGCTATTTTAGCCAAAAGATCTTCATATTGCGGTCCCGGTCGCTAGGCTAGTGACCGGGTCCTTACCTTGCCTCCGGCTCCCCCACGCCCGCCGCGATCCGCTCCTCCCAGGGCCTACCCGACCACGTGGCAGCGGCTCTCCCCACGTGGAGACGCCGCTGAGGGCCGTGCCTGACTCCTCCCCTCGTCGGGGAACGCGCGCGCGTGAAGAGACGGCTTTTCAAGGTCCAGCACCCGGAAGTGCTAAACCGCCCCGTTTTTGACGTCAGATGCCGGCAGGCTATTTAAACCGGCGTCTGCCTCCCTTACCTTGCCTTTGCAACGAGGTCGCTCTCTTGAGTGCTTAGTTGCTTCCAGCACTGGTTCCTTCTTGTTCCAGCCGTGCCTTGCTTCCAGCTCTGGTTCCTGCTTGTTCCAGCCGTGCCTTGCTTCCAGCTCCGGTTCCTGCTTGTTCCAGCCGTGCCTTGCTTCCAGCTCTGGTGCCCGCTTGTTCCAGACGTGCCTTGCTTCCAGCTCCGGTTCCTGCTTGTTCCAGCCGTGCCTTGCTTCCAGCTCCAGTTCCTGCTTGGCCTAGCCGTGCCTTGCTTCCAGCTCCGGTTCCTGCTTGGTCCAGCCGTGCCTTGATTCCAGCTTCAGTTCCATGGTTCTCCTTGTCTTCAGCCAGCCACGACCCTCGGACTTCATCACATTTCTCCTTGCCTTCAGCCAGCCACGACCCTCGGACTTCTTCACGATTCTCCTTGTCTTCAGCCAGCCATGACCCTCGGACTTCTTCACAATTCTTCTGTCTTCAGCCAGCCTCGACCTACTGACTCCACCAGATCTCCTAAGTCCCAGCGACCCGGACCCCTACGGGCTCCACCTGGGGGGTCTCGGGTTTCCAGGGCGAAGACTTCACTAACCCACTCCAGCTTGGGTCCGCCTCCCGGCTCTTTATTAACTATTGGACTTTGTCTCAAATCAGCTGGCCCAAGGGTCCACTATTGACTCTCTCCATAACACTTCATTCAAAAATTGGAAGAAGGATCCAACAGAAGAAAATAGAATAAAGCAAAAACGTTGGCAAGTTAAATGTAAGACATTGATAAGACAGGCTAAGAGAGAATTTGAAAAGAAGTTGGCTTAGAGGCAAAAACTCACAGTAAAAACTTTTTAAAATATATCCGAAGCAGAAATCCTGTGAGGGAGTCAGTTGGACCGTTAGATGATCGAAGGGTTAAAGGGGCACTTAGAGACGATAAGGCCATCACGGAAAGATTAAATGATTTCTTTGCTTCGGTGTTTACTGAAGAGGATGTTGGGGAAGTTCCCGTTATGGAGAAGGTTTTCATGGTTAATGATTCAGATGGACTGAATCAAATCACGGTGAACCTAGAAGATGTGGTAGGCCTGTTGACAAACTGAAGAGTAGTAAATCACCTGGTCCGGATGGTATACACCCCAGAGTTCTGAAGAAAATAAAAAATGAAATTTCAGACCTATTAGTAAAAATTTGTAACCTATCATTAAAATCATCCATTGTACCTGAAGACTGGAGGATGGCAAATATAAGCCCAATATTTAAAAAGGGCTCCAGGGGCAATCCGAGGAATGACAGATCGGTTAGCCTGACTTCAGTGCCAGGAAAAATAGTGGAAAGTATTCTAAACATCAAAATCACAGAACATATAGAAAGACATGGTTTAATGGAACAAAGTCAGCATGTCACAATCTGCTTCACTTTTTTGAAGGAGTTAATAAACATGTGGATAAAGGATTAAATGGACAATATTCTCAGTGGAAGGGAGTGGACAGTGGAGTGCCTCAGGGATCTGTATTGGGACCCTTACTTTTCCATATATTTATAAATGATCTGGAAAGAAATACGACAAGTGAGATAATCAAATTTGCAGATGACACAAAATTGTTCAGAGTAGTTAAATCACAAGCAGATTGTGATAAATTGCTGGAAGACCTTGTGAGACTGGAAAATTAGGCATCCAAATGACAGATGAAATTTAATGTGGATAAGTGCAAGGTGATGCATATAGGGAAAAATAACCCATGCTATAATTACACAATGTTGGGTTCCATACTAGGTGCTACAACCCAAGAAAGAGATCTAGGTGTCATAGTGGATAACACATTGAAATCGTCGGTTCAGTGTGCTGCGGCAGTCAAAAAAGCAAACAGAATGTTGGGAATTATTAGAAAGGGAATGGTGAATAAAACGGAAAATGTCATAATGTTTAAAATCATGATAGGTCTAGAACGGGTAGATGTGAATCGTTATTTACTCTTTTGGATAGTAGAAAGACTAGGTGGCACTCCATGAAGTTAGCATGGGGCACATTTAAAACTAATCGGAGAAAGTTCTTTTTTACTCAACACACAATTAAACTCTGGAATTTGTTGCCAGAGGATGTGGTTAGTGCAGTTCTTGGAGGAAAAGTCCATCACCTGCTATTAAGTTCACTTAGAGAATAGCCACTGCCATTAGCAATGGTAACATGGAATAGACTTAGTTTTTGGGTACTTGCCAGGTTCTTATGGCCTGGATTGGCCACTGTTGGAAACAGGATGCTGCGCATGATGGACCCTTGGTCTGACCCAGTATGGCATGTTCTTATGTTCTTATGTTCTTAGGTAGAGATGGGGGAAGGGCCAGTGTTGTTAGTTACTATGGATATATAGAAACATAGAAACATAGAAATGACGGCAGAAGAAGACCAAATGGCCCATCCAGTCTGCCCAGCAAGCTTCACACATTTTTTCTCTCATACTTATCTGTTTCTCTTAGCTCTTGGTTCTATTTCCCTTCCACCCCCACCTTTAATGTAGAGAGCAGTGATGGAGCTGCATCCAAGTGAAATATCTAGCTTGATTAGTTAGGGGTAGTAGCCGCTGCAATAAGCAAGCTACACCCATGCTTATTTGTTTTACCCAGACTATGTTATACAGCCCTTATCGGTTGTTTTTCTTCTCCCCTGCCAATAAGCAAGCTTTTCCCCTGCTAATAAGCAAGCTACACCCATGCTTATTTGTTTTACCCAGACTATGTTATACAGCCCTTATTGGTTGTTTTTCTTCTCCCCTGCCGTTGAAGCAGGGAGCTATGCTGGATATGCGTGAAGTATCAGTTTTCTTTTTTTCTCCCCTGCCGTTGAAGCAGAGAGCTATGCTGGATATGCGTGAAGTATCAGTCTTCTCCCATGCTGTTGAAGCAGAGAGCCATGCTGGATATGCATCGAAAGTGAAGTATCAGGCACATTTGGTTTGGGGTAGTAACCACCGTAACAAGCCAGCTACTCCCCGCTTTGTGAGTGCGAACCCTCTTTTCTTCTCCCCTGCCGTTGAAGCAGAGAGCTCTGCTGGATGTGTGAAGTATCAGTTTTTCTTCTCCCCTGCCGTTGAAGCAGAGAAAGCAAATGTTGCTTACCTGATGTAACAGGTGTTCTCACAGGACAGCAGGATGTTAGTCCTCACAAATGGGTGACATCGAGGATGGAGCCCACCACGGAAAACCCCCGCCAAAGTCCAAACAGAACCCCGACTGGCCCCCACTGGGCATGCCCAGCAAGGCACCGACCCCGCAGCCAGCAGGGGTCTCCCCTCAGTCTAATTTTCAAAGCTACACATATATAGCATCGCTATATATGTGTATCCCCCAGCAGGCAGCATTGGATATTGCGATTGAGGTGCTAGAGCACCATCAGGGACCTGCTAGGAATTACAGCTAATTTTTTGATCTCTTTAATGAATCTGGTTCTGTTTAACAACTATTTTTGCTTTAAGGAAGAGTTCTTTCATCAAGATCATGGAATACCAATGGGTTCATTGCTTGCACCGTCAGTGGCGAACTTATCTGTCTAATGTTGAGGAGAAATACATTTATGATTCCCAGTGGTGGTTTAAGATTATCATCTGGTACCGCTATATAGATCTTTATAGTTTGAAAATCCTCGAAAGAGTCATTGGATGAGTTCATTAGGTGGATTAACTCTTTAGATAACAATTTGTGTTTTACCCAACACAGTGATTCTTGCATTGCCTATTTGGATGTACTAGTGAGAATTCAAGGACTACAAATCACAACGACTGTGAATAGGAAAGCCATAGATAAAAATAATCTCCTGCAGTATCACAGCCACCATGCTGCTTCATTTAAGAAAGGGTTACCTGTCTCTCAATTTTTCAGGATAAAACGCATCTGCTCCTCAAAAGAGGAATTTGAGGTACATGCGGGTATGCTGATGGAGAGATTTAAAAATCAGGGATATCCCTTTAAAGTGATCCGACAGACTTATAAAAGAGTGAAGTATAGTGATCGGGCACAACTTTTACAATATCGGGTCCAGAAAGAACAGGACCGGTTGGTGTATGTTTTGGAACAGAATACCTCAGCTCCATCCATACTTGCTTGAATTAAAAAGTACTGGCATGTATTGGATTTACACAATGTGTTAAAGGAGATGCCTATGTTTGCAACCACACAGGGCCCAAATGTTTGTGACAAGGTGGTGAGGGCTAGCATGATGAGTAAAGCTAGTACTCCTGGGGAAGGGGGACATCATAAATGTGGATCATGTAATGTATGTGATAACACTATTAAAGGAGACTGTTGGATTGATCCAAATAATGGACGAAAAGTGAGCCATACTTATTTGACTGATTGTACTATGAGTAATGTAATTTATGCAATTATATGCAGTTGTCCTAAAGTTTACATAGAATGAACAAAAAGAGCTGTCAAATTGTGAATGATGGAGCACAGGTCCAGAATAAACAACAAACTATTATCAGCACCATTGGTGGGGCATTGCAATGAACAAAGACATAATTTTTCTGACCTAAGAACATAAGATCATACCATACTGTGTCAGACCAAGGGTCTATCAAGCCCAGCATCCTGTTTCCAACAGAGGCCAGTCCAGGCCATAAGAACCTGGCAAGTACCCAAAAACTAAGTCCATCCCATACTACTGATGCTAGTAAGATCAGTGGCTATTTTCTAAGTCAACTTAATTAATAGCAGGTAATGGACTTCTCCAAGAACTTATCCAATCCTTTTTTAAACACAGCTGTACTAACTGAACTAACCACATCCTCTGCCAACAAATTCCAGAGTTTAATTGTGCATTGAGTGAAGAAGAACTTTCTCCGATTAGTTTTAAATGTGCCACATGCTAACTTCATGGAGTGCCCCCTAGTCTTTCTATTATCTGAAAAACTAAACAACCGATTCACATCTACCCGTTCTAGACCCCTCATGATTTTAAACATCTCTATCATATCACCCCTCAGCCGTCTCTTCTCCAAGCTGAAAAGTCCTAACCTCTTTAGTCTTTCCACACAGGGGAGCTGTTCCATTCCCTTTTATCATTTTGTTCACTGTTCTCTGAACCTTCTCCATCGCAACTATATCTTTTTTGAAATGTGGCAACCAGAATTGTACACAGTATTAAAGGTCTGGTCTCACCAAGGAGCGATACGGAGGCATTATAACATTTTATGTTTTATTCACCATTCCCTTTCTAATAATTCCCAACATTCTGTTTGCTTTTTTGACTGCCGCAGCACACTGAACCAACGATTTCAATGTGTTATCCACTATGACACCTAGATCTCTTTCTTGGGTTGTAGCACCTAATATGGAACCTAATATTGTGTAACTATAGCATGGGTTATTTTTCTCTATAAAGATCACCTTGCACTTATCCACATATCCTGGGTCAGAAACCTAGGAGTCACTATGGATAACCAACTGAATTTCAAAAGCTTTATCAGTAACACCGTGAAAGAATGCTTCTTCAAACTCCAGGTCCTAAAATGTCTCAGACCCTTACTGCACCCCCAGGATTTCAGATCAGTTTTGCAAGCAATTATATTTTCTAAAATTGATTACTGCAACTCTCTGTTACTTGGGCTCCCAGCTATCTCCCTTAAACCTCTACAAATGCTCCAAAATGCCACTGCCAGGATTTTAACTAAAGCAAAAAAAAGGGACCACATAACTCCAATTTTAAAAAATCTCCATTGGCTCCCTATAAAATATAGGACCATTTACAAAACCCTCTCACTCATTTTCAAAGCCTCATATCTAGACCTTAGGATCCCATTCCAGCTACATTCTCCCTCTCGTCCGTTGAGATCATCACAAAAAGGCACTCTAAAAACCCCTCCACTCTAAATCTCGTCAAACAAAAGAGCCCTCTCCACTGCGGGCCCGATCCACTGGAACTCTCTTCCATCAGATCTCAGGCTTGAACAATGCCCCCTCACATTTAAAAAAAGACTTAAAACTTGGCTTTTCTCTCAAGCCTACGACTGAGTTGTCACCATAACTCCCCCCTCCTGGACAATTTCATATCATACCACTTTGTTCAATAATTATAGAATTAATTTTCTAATCCCTATGATCAATTTTATCAATTTCTAATCCCTCTGATCAATTTTCTTGATCAATTTTTTCAAATACTTTATTCACGATTGATTCATTCTAATCGCCTTTCTATAGGATTGCTGTTATTTATTGTTGTTTTAATATTATTTATTAACTTATTAATTTCAATTGTTTTTTCTCCAAGTTCATTTTCCTGTTCTATGTAAGACTCACTTGTTAAGTCATTCCAATGTTATATGTAAACCGAAATGATTAGTAACATTGTTACTAGAAGTTCGCTATATAAAAAATGCTAAAGAAATAAATTAAATTCCATCTGCCAATTCGATGCCCAATTTTCCAGTCTCACAAGGTCTTCCTGCAATTTATCACAATCTACTTGTGATTTAACTACTCTGAACAATTTTGTATCATCTGCAAATTTGATTACTTCTCTTGTCGTATTTCTTTCCAGATCATTTATAAATGTATTGAAAAGTAAGGGTCCCAATACAGATCCCTGAGGTACTCCACTGCCCACTCACTTCCACTTAGAAAATTGTCCATTTAATCCTACTCTCTGTTTCCTGTCTTTTAGCCACTTTGTAATCCACGAAAGCACATCACCACCTATATGACTTTTTAATTTTCCTAGAAGCCTCTGATGAGGAACTTTATCAAGCGCTTTCTGAAAATCCAAGTACACTACATCTACCGGTTCACCTTTATGCACATGTTTATTAACTCCTTCAAAAAAGTGAAGCAGATTTGTGAAGCAAGACTTGCCTTGCTTAAAGCCATGCTGACTTTATTCCATGAAACAATGTCTTTCTATATGTTCTGTAATTGTGATGCTTAGAACACTTTCCACTATTTTTCCTTGCACTGAAGTCAGGCTAACCGGTCTGTAGTTTCCCGGATTGCCCCTGGAGCCCTTTTTAAATGTTGGGGTTACATTAGCTATCCTCCAGTCTTCAGGTACAATGGATGATTTTAATGATAGGTTACAAATTTTTACTAATAGGTCTGAAATTTCACTTTTTAGTTCCTTTAGAACACTGGGGTGTATACCATCTGGTCCAGGTGATTTACTACTCTTCAGTTTATCAATCATATCATTTAATCTTTCCGCAATGGCCTTATCTTCTCTAAGTGCCCCTTTAACCCCTCGATCATCTTTCGGTCCAACTTACTCCCTCACAGGCTTTCTGCTTCAGATATATTTTAAAAAGTTTTTATTATGAGTTTTGCCTCTACGGTCAACTTCTTTTCAAATTATCTCTTAGCCTGTCTTATCAATGTCTTACATTTAACTTGCCAACGCTTATGCATTATCCTATTTTCTTCTTTTGCATCCGTCTTCCAATTTTTGAATGAAGATCTTTTGGCTAAAATAGCTTCTTTCACCTCCACTTTTAACCATGCCGGTAATCATTTTGCGTGGAATACATCTGGACTGTGCTTCTAGGATGGTATTTTTTAACAATGGCCTTGCACACTTTTTACCTTTGTAGCTGCTCCTTTCAGTTTTTTTCTTACAATTTTTCTCATTTTATCAAAGTTTCCCTTTTGAAAGTTTAGCACGAGAGCCGTGGATTTGCTTACTGTCCCCCTTCCAGTCATTAATTCAAATTAGATCATATGATGATCACTATTGCCAAGCAGCCCCACCACCATTACCACTGTCACCAAATCTTGTCCTCCACTGAAAATTAGATCTAAAATTGCACCCTCTCTTGTCAGTTCCTGGACTAATTGCTCCATAAAAATGTCATTTATTCCATCCTGGAGGTTTATATCTCTAGCATGTAACAATGATACATTTACCCAGTTAATACTGGGGTAACTGAAAGCCTCCCATTATTAACGCACTACCAATTTGGTTAGCTTCCCTAATTTCTCTTACCATTTCACTGCCAGTCTCACCATCTTGACCAGGTGGACGGTGTTTTTTTGTTTGTATTTTCATTCTGCTTTTTAATTGATAGGGATAAGTTAGAACTTTTTTAGCTCAGGTGAGTTTTTAGTTACAGGCATTTGGACTACTTTTCTTATAAATGGAATCTCACTGTCAGGATGCCCTTATTCTAATGCATCATTAGTATCCTTTGAAGATATCTCTCTCCGAACCATGCGCTGCTGACCAACTGTTGACTTTCCCATTTGTTCTAGTTTAAAAGCTGCTCTATCTCCTTTGTAAAAGTTAGCACCAGCAGTCTGGTTCCACCTTGGTTAAGGTGGAGCCATCCCCTTTGGAAGAGATTCCCCATTCCCCAATAGGTTCCCCAGTTCCTAACAAAAATAAATCCCTCTTCTTTGCACCATTGTCTCATCTACACATTGAGACTCCAGAGCTCAGCCTGCCTCTGGTGACATATGTGTGGAACAGGGAGCATTTCAGAGAATGCTACCATGGAGGTTCTGGATTTAAGCTTTCTACCGAAGAGTCTAAATTTGGCTTCCAGAACCTCCCGCCTACATTTTCCTATGTTGTTGGTGCCCACATGTACCACAACAGCCGGCTCCTCCCCAGCACTGTCTATAATCCTATCTATTTATTTATTTATTTAACACTTTTCTATACCGACCTTCATGAAAAAATTTCATATCAGATCGGTTTACATGTAACAAAGGGTATAACTTAAACAAGAACAATTCACTAGAAGCGGAAGTTACATATAACAAGGGTAGATAACTTGGAGGCTAGGCTAGTCAGAGGTATAGGACAGTGTAACTGAAGACAACTAGAAAAGGCAATGAAACAAAAGAAACGGCAGCTTAATTATAATGTCTAAACATAGCGGGGCGTTTAGACATTAATGATTAGACATTAATTATAATGTCTAAACATAGGGCAAATGCGATCGGCGCCATTTTGAGATGCAAAAGTCTCAAAATGCGCCGATCGCCTTTGCCTTCACTATGTGTGACATAGTGAGGGCAAAGGCGATCGGCGCCATTTTGAGTATTGGCATCGGATGGCCAGCGTGTAGGAGGTCGCTCCCGGACCCCCGCTGGACTTTTGGCAAGTCTTGTGGGGGTCAGGAGGCCCCCCCAAGCTGGCCAAATGTCCCTGTGGGTCCAATGGGGGTCCCGGAGCGACCTGCTGTCTGATGCCAGGACTCAAAATGGCGCCGATAGCCTTTGCCCATACTATGTCACAGGGGCTACTGGTGCCATTGGTCAGCCCCTGTCACATGGTAGGAGCACAAGATGGTGCCGGTGACCATGTGACAGGAGCTGACCAATGGCACCGGTAGCCCATGTGACACAGGCTATCTGCACCATGATGAAACTGGCAAACAACGGTGTGAGAATGCAGGGATGGCTTCTGGATTCCCCGCTGGACCACCAGGGAGTTTTGGTAAGTCTTGGGGGGTCAGGAGGGTGGTGGCTTTAAATTTTTATTTAGGAGGCCGAATAAAACAGAAATCTGTTAAATACGTGGGGAGTCACGATGTGTTTCGCCTCCCCAAGTATTTAACAGATAGGACAAAATAAGTTGCGGATTACAAATACGTGGAAAACAGATGCACACCCCTACCAGGTAGGCATGTTACCAGGCGATCCTCTCGCCCACCAGCCACCCAGCTGTCTACATTCCTAATAATCTAATCACCAACTATGACGGCCGACCTAACCCTTCCCTCCTGGGCAGTAGGGAAAAGACAATGCATCACCTAGAGAGCAGGTCTTTGCTACAGGATCCTTTCCTGCTGCATCATGTTGATGTTCTCCAATCATGAGACCTTCTTCTTCCAAGGCAGCACCAGACATGCCAGTCTGAAGTTGGAAGTTGACTACTATGTCCCTGAAGGTCTCATCTATATACCTCTCTGTCTGCCTCAGCTCCTCCAGGTCTGCCACTCTAGCCTCCAGAGATTGGACTCATTCTCTGAGATCCAGGAGCTCTTTGCATTGCATGCACATGTACAATTTCTCACCGGCGGGTAAAAAATCATGCATGTGACTCTCAATACAAAAGACTGGGAAGCCCCCCTCTTGCTGCTGGAATGCTGCCTTCATCTCAAATTTGTTCAGTTCCTATTTAAGTTTTAGGTTGCTATGGGAGTAGGAATGTGTCTAATTAATGTCCTTTAAATGTATTAGTGAATTTACTATGTGTCTGGTAGTGGCCTACACAGGAATGATCAAACTCTCAATAAGGTGTTTTATTTTTTAAAGTGGCACCTGCCTATAAATTAAAGGATGAGCTAGGGGTGGGTGGGTGAGGGGTTGGAGGGTTGGGAAATACAAACAGTCTAACTTCAGTTAGTCAGCCAGAGTGACTCACTGCTCTCTTGATTAATAAATGTTGGTACCTAATCAAATCAAATCACACTACCTCAATACTTTTCCAAGGTGAGTAACTGAACTCACCTTTTCAACCTTTTTAATTAGGTATACACTGCTCCTAGCTTATTTCTAGCTTCTGGCTCCTTTTTTTTGTTGTTTTTTTTTTGTTTTTTTTGTTTTAGTATACAAACATTCTAACTTCTGCTTACTAGCTGTCTTACAGACTTTTAAAAATAAACCCACTAACTACTGCTTACTAGCTGCCTTACTGACTGACTATTTAAAACACAAACATTATAACTTCTGTTTATGTGCTGCCTTACTGACTATTAAAAGCACAAACACACTAAATAATATTACCAAAAAATTAACTTTGCCCCAATACTTTTAAAAAAGACAATGTCCCAAGCAAAACCTTACTGATTCCTTTCAGCCACCAGCAAGGTGATCCTCTCCTCTCAGTGCTCCCACTGGATGGTGATTGAGAAAATGTAGAGTACAGTTCCGTTTGCAGATATTGCAGCTCTGCTTAATTACAGGGAACATCTTTGGATTCATAAATTAAAACTGGAAGCCCCAATCAGATTGAATGACCAGGTTGACTGGGTATCGTTGCTTTGACTTGAATTTGGGTTTAAAGGAAGCCTGGTTCCATTGACGTCAGTAAGGTGTCAGATGATGTAGTCCCTTTAAAAGAGGACTTTATGAATGGGATTTTAGGTTCGCCATTTTTAAGAAGGATACATGCAGTGCACTGCAAGTAGTTTGAAAATTTAAGAATGAAAGAATAAGGGGGGCGCTCTCGAGCAGCGACCAAGATGGCAGCCTAGTCTCGAAGCTCCGCCAGGTCGCATATTAATTTTTGGGAGCACATCGATTTTCTGGTCACAATCTACAGCTTTTTGGCTCAGAAGTTGAGAACGCGATGGCGACTGCTAAGTCCGGGAAAATCGAGGCTGCGTTCGCGGTGGTATCCGGCTCTAAAAGAGCCAAACAAGACCCACCCACGCCGGACAAAACAACCGCCTCAAAAAACATGGCGTCCGCAGACCAAGTCCTCACGGAGCTCAAACAACTAAAAGATATGCTGCAAAAGAACATGGATAATACGACTGCAATTCGTGGAGAATTGCAAATGGTAACTAAACAAATTGCCGCATTCCAAATACGCTTGGACGATGTAGAAACACAGGCCTCATCTTTGCTAGTCGCCACGGCGGCCCTACCTCGATTAAGCTCCGATGTGGATCAGCTACAGAAGGAAGTCGAGGACTTATCAAACTGAAATCGCAGAAACAACCTACGAGTACTTGGAATTCCAGAAGGGGCTGAAGGTACGGATTCTGTCTCATTTATATCCACCTTTCTCCCATCTCTTTCAAAAATAAAATTCAATCAACCCTTTGAGATTGAACGGGCTCATCGGATTCCTGCAAAACCGATCAGAGGTTCCAAATACCCAAGGCCCATTATTCTCAAGGTGCTTCGGCACCCTCAAGTTCTGCTGATCTTGGTGGCTGCCAAGAGCTCAGCTCCACTACAATACCAAGGGAATAACATCCTCATAGTTCCGGTCTTTGCGAAGGCCATGGCGGCACGCCGCAAACAATTCTTGGCTATGCGACCGCAACTGCGATCCTTGGGGGCACAATACGGTCTCCTGTATCCTTCGCAAATGCGGGTCACTCTAAATAACCACACGAAAATCTTCCAAACACCAGCGGCTCTTGAGGACTTTCTGAAATCCCAAAATGCATCTGAAATGGTTACTTGAAATATATATTGGCTCTTGTTGGGCTCTGCTTTCTTGTTGCCTATACCTTGGGGAGCAGTCGGGCGCATAAGCTTCAAGCAGTGCTTCACACGCAGCGTTCTATGCCGCATGGCCTTTCTTCTCATTCATATACCCTGGACATTTTCTTATAGATCTATCTGCCTACTACATTTTTGCTCCCACTACTATATTATACTGGAAAGTGTTTTGCTCATAGCGACCTGGCTGGCATGCCAGGCTAGATGCGACCTCTGGCGCACTCGGAGGCTCATTTTGCTACACTAAGCCACATGGCTTCTCAACTATTCATTTGCAGGCGATATGCCTTGATCTGCTTTTTTCTCTCTTGTTTTTCCTTGCCTCAGACTTGTGACATTTTACCCAGTACAAAGCCTTTTTCTTTTTGTGACTGCCAACTTGCGCCCACATTGGTAATGCCTGACACCCACATCATTCTTATCATTTTTTCAAAAATATCTAATGGCGTCTGTCCTCTCTAACATCAATCTTATCTCCTTAAACGTCAACGGCTTCTCCAATCAAATTAAACGCAAAAAGATTCTGACATATTTACAATCTCTACATGCTGACATAGCACTACTACAGGAAACACACCTCAGCCCAGCTGAATCGATAAAGCTCAAGCAACAATGGGTTGGCTCGGTCCTCTTCAGCCCAGCTGTTCACAAAAAAAGGGGAGTCGTTATTCTTCTCCATAAAAAGCTGAACGCTGAGATCGTCTCACAAGCAGCTGACACTGACGGCAGATGGATAATCGCACAAATAAAAATTGCTGGTCAAACCTACTCCCTTCTCAATGTATATGCCCCTAATGCAGACGATCCCGAATTCTTCCACACTACCTTTGCCAACTTGCTCACACTGGGCGACAACCCGATGATAGTGGGAGGAGACTTCAACCAACCCTTAGACCCTTTCTTGGACAAGTCATCCACTCTACGCCCTCAGAAACCAAAGGCTTGCACGGCTCTCAATCATCTTTTAGACTCCTTTGGACTCACTGACCCATGGAGGCTCCTTCATCCTACAACTAAGGACTATACCTTCTTCTCATCCCCACACACTTCATACTCTCGTATAGACTACTTTCTAATCTCACGATCCATGGTTCCCTTCACTCAATCAGCAACTATAGCTCCAATTTTAATATCGGATCATGCCGCAGTTACGCTAACTCTGCGCCTGTCCTCTCCTCTTCAACTCGACCGCCGCTGGCGCTTCAATTCTTCTCTTCTATCAGAATCATCCTTCACTCAAACCCTTCAGCTCAAGATTCAGGAATATTTCCGATTCAATTCCTCATCTGAGGCTTCCCCCTCTACCATCTGGAACGCTTTCAAAGCCACTATCCGAGGCGACATTATCAGTTATACCATAGCATCTAGAAGAGCTCAGAATGCCACTCTCGCGCAACTGCAAACACAAGTCTTGCTGCTGGAAAGGCAACATATCCTATCTCCCTCACAAGCAACTTTAACATCTTTGCTCAAAGCGAGATACCAATACAATCAAATCCTAAGCGCAAAAATAGTGCTAGGTCTCCATCACTCCAGGGCTCTCTACTATGCGGAACACAACAAATGTGGTCATCTTCTCGCAACGTATCTCAAAAAACGTCAAGAAAAAAAATCGGATCACCAAAATAATGTCTCCTCAAAACAACTCCTTGACATCAGACTCTGACATTTTAAATGCTTTCCGCGACTTCTATGACCAACTGTACCAGTCGGAAGACGATGCCCATCAGTCGGCAGACCGCATTCAGCATTTCTTAGAATCTCTACAGCATCCCTCTCTTACAGCTGACCAGATCGTCAACCTTGAGGCACCTATCACGGAGACGGAAATAACGGCGGCGTTATCATCTTTACCTGTTGGGAAAGCACCAGGCCCTGATGGCTTTAATTCGGACTTTTATCTTGCTTTTAAAACTGATATTGTACCAAGGTTGCATGCTTATTTCTCCTCATTTAATCCACTTTTGGAACACCTCTCTACTTTCACTGAAGCGTGCATAGTAGTGTTGCCGAAACCAGGCAGAGACCCCACCCTCATCTCTAATTATAGACCAATATCGCTTCTAAATGCCGATTATAAAATTTTCACTAAGGTACTTGCTAACCGACTATCTCGGGTCCTATGCTCCATTATACATCCAGATCAATCTGGTTTTGTGAAGGGGAGGCTAATTGCAAATAATACTCGCCTTTTCTACCATGTCCTCCACCACGCTCCCACACTCCAATCCCCTGCCATAGCCGTCTCGCTAGACGCAGAAAAGGCATTCGACAGGGTCGAATGGCCTTTTCTGCTAGCCGCCTTACGTTGGTTTGGCGTAGGTCCAACTTTTCTCTCATGGATCCAAAACCTCTACTCGTCCCCCTCTGCTTCTCTATTCATTAATAACTGCTCCTCTGCACCTTTTTTCTTACACCGAGGCACCCGTCAAGGATGTCCCCTCTCCCCCCTCCTCTTTAATATAGTTCTGGAACCTTTACTCATCGCTATTCGGCAATCAGACACCATTACAGGACTCACTATGGGAAAGGAGACATACAAACTATCTGCTTATGCAGATGATGTTCTTCTCTTTCTCACTGACCCCGACCAATCCCTTCCAGCACTATTCAACCTTATCTCAAAATATTCCTCTGCTTCCGGTTATAAAATCAACTGGCATAAAACTGAGTTGCTTCCTCTCAATGTGCTTGGTTCTGTACTAAAGCTCACCCAGATACCCATTCAGAAAGTGACCACTGGTCTTAAATACCTGGGAATTCGATTCCATATGGATATTCACACCACACTAGGATATTGCGAATCCTCTATTTTGCAAATGATTCGAGAAACGACCCATAAGTGGTCTCCACTACATCTCTCCTGGTGGGGGCGACTTGACACCATCAAAATGGTGCTTGCGCCTAGGATAACTTACATACTAGCCATGACCCCAGTGTTTTTTACATCTGATTTCTACAAGCATGCTGAGCACTTGCTTAGCAGATTCCTGTGGCTAAATAAAGTCCCACGAATCGCTATGCAAAAGTTAAAATGTACAAATCAACAAGGGGGGGTAAACTTCCCCGATTTCTATCTGTATCACCTGGCGTTTTTGCTGCAGCACGGACGCTATTATTTCGAATCTGAATCCAACTCCTTGGAACACCCCAGGTGGCTCTTAATCGAAAAAGAAGCAATCTCTCCCATCCCATTGAACTACTTTCCTGGGTCCTTACTTCCCAGGTCCGTAGCTTCTAATCCTATTATAGCTAGCATGCATAATGCAATGAAAATTTTCGACACGTTTCGCCCTAAGCAACTACCACCCTGGGTACAGTCCGCTATGGCTCCAATTTGGAATAACCCTTGGATCCGTATTGATGGACGTCCCATATATTGGCCACTATGGACCAAATCAGGCATCTGGTTCCTATCGTCTGTGCTGCATCACAATTCCCCCCTCCCCTTTGCTCAATTACAAGCCCAATATGGCCTCCCAGCGACTCAGTTTTACTCATGGTTGCAACTTTGTAACTCGATACTTGCTACTAACCTAATAGAGGCTTACTCGATGGAATACCCCTTTGCATACACCTTCTATCAGATGTATGGTTCACTCGGTCACCTAGCCTCCCGTATATATAAAACTTTCAAAGCCTCTCGCCACTCTCCGTCTATTACCAGCCTCCAAACTCTATGGGCTAGGGACATAGGGCATGAAACAGAGTCATTAAATTGGACCAGAGTATGGAAAACCTCGATAAGCATATCACTCTCTTCCAGCCTCACCCAGACTGCCTTTTTCATTTTGCACAGAGCGGTCTGGACTCCTTGGACTATGCACCGGGCAAGCCTACTCCAGACCCACAATTGCTGGTCCTGCAATGGAGCTAAAGGTACCTTGTCCCACGTCCTTTTTTACTGTCCCTTTGTTTCTCGATTTTGGAATCACATCTGGAAATTATATCTAATATACTACATTTTTCCATTCCCCTTACGTATTCTATTGTTATACTGCGAGGCTCTGATCCATCCTTCCGCGCCCTTTCGATCCATGCCCAAAAACTTTTGGACTTTCTAATTCTAGTGGCCCTTCACAATATCACGCAGAACTGGAAGAAAAGTGATAAGCTATCTAAGCACTTATGGTGGAATTCTGTGTGTTTGTACATTAAATATGAAAAGGCCATGGCTGTCAAATTTCACAGGTTGTTCTCTTGGTCTCAAATGTGGAAGCCGCTTGACGACTACATAGCCTCGACTGTTTAGTGATGTGGGTACTGCCAGCTTCTCTATAATTCTACCTCTTTACTCTCAGGATTACTTTCTAGGGATGTGAATCGTTTTTCAACGATTAAAATTATCGTCCGATAATGTTAATATCGTCTTAAATCGTTATAGAACACGATACAATAGAAATTCTAACGATTTATCGTTAAAAATCGTTAAATCGTGTTAGTGCTCCCCGTTAGTGCGCACTAACTCGATTTAGTGCGCACTAACTGAAAATTATACAAATAAACACTTTCCAGGTCACTGAAGGTCAGTTAGGAATGAATATGTGTTCCTATTGGCTGGCTGCCCTCTTATCTATTGATGTTACCAAGGTTACCACTGAGGTGATGGTTGGGGGGATGGGAAATGGAACTGGAAACTAACGAACACCAACAGAAAATGAAACAAAGTGTTCACACTTCCCAGGTCAGTAAAGGTCACTTAGGAATGAATATGTATGTATGTATTCCTATTGGCTGGCTGTGCTCTTATCTATTGATGTTACCAAGGCTAATACTGAGGTAATGGTTGGGGGGATGTGAAATGGAAACAGTTGGAAGCTTGACAAAAAAAGTAATGTAATGATCAGCACTCACGTGACTAGAACTTGTTTGTTTATTATTTTTGTTAGCAGGCACCTGAAATGCTAGTGCATGTTGAATTTGCCAATCACTGTGCATTTTAGAAAGATGGTCCTGGCTGGAACTGTACACAGTTCAAATATATGTAATTGATTGTTGGTAAGTGTATTTTTTAAGTAGCCACACTGGCACAAGTATGTTTACTTTTCCTCCTACTTAACTCACTAGCTCAGCTTTGTAAGAAGGGCTTCTCTGCTTGTGTGTTGTTTTTGTTTGGTGTGAGGAGAGCAGAAACATCAGATCTTTATTCAATCTACTACAGTCATCTCTTATAGTGCCCTATCCCTATTAATACCAGGAGTGTTGTGATCTTCCTGCACACAGTGCCCTAACCCTGATACCAGTCTGAGACAGCTCCCTCCCTGCATTACTAGTGAGAGGCTGGCTTCACAGACAGGGGGGAGCTGCCTGACCCTCACTCCTGACTTCCCCCATGTCCCAGCTAGTGAATGGTGTGTGGGTGAGGGGGGGGAGGATGGTGAAGTCTGAGACAGCTCCCTCCCTGCATTACTAGTGAGAGGCTGGCTTCACAGACAGGGGGGAGCTGCCTGACCCTCACTCCTGACTTCCCCCATGTCCCAGCTAGTGAATGGTGTGTGGGTGAGGGGGGGGGGAGGATGGTGAAGTCTGAGACAGCTCCCTCCCTGCATTACTAGTGAGAGGCTGGCTTCACAGACAGGGGGGAGCTGCCTGACCCTCACTCCTGACTTCCCCCATGTCCCAGCTAGTGAATGGTGTGTGGGTGAGGGGGGGGGGGGAGGATGGTGAAGTCTGAGACAGCTCCCTCCCTGCATTACTAGTGAGAGGCTGGCTTCACAGACAGGGGGGAGCTGCCTGACCCTCACTCCTGACTTCCCCCATGTCCCAGCTAGTGAATGGTGTGTGGGTGAGGGGGGGGGGAGGATGGTGAAGTCTGAGACAGCTCCCTCCCTGCATTACTAGTGAGAGGCTGGCTTCACAGACAGGGGGGAGCTGCCTGACCCTCACTCCTGACTTCCCCCATGTCCCAGCTAGTGAATGGTGTGTGGGTGAGGGGGGGGGGGGGAGGATGGTGAAGTCTGAGACAGCTCCCTCCCTGCATTACTAGTGAGAGGCTGGCTTCACAGACAGGGGGGAGCTGCCTGACCCTCACTCCTGACTTCCCCCATGTCCCAGCTAGTGAATGGTGTGTGGGTGAGGGGGGGGGGGAGGATGGTGAAGTCTGAGACAGCTCCCTCCCTGCATTACTAGTGAGAGGCTGGCTTCACAGACAGGGGGGAGCTGCCTGACCCTCACTCCTGACTTCCCCCATGTCCCAGCTAGTGAATGGTGTGTGGGTGAGGGGGGGGGGAGGATGGTGAAGTCTGAGACAGCTCCCTCCCTGCATTACTAGTGAGAGGCTGGCTTCACAGACAGGGGGGAGCTGCCTGACCCTCACTCCTGACTTCCCCCATGTCCCAGCTAGTGAATGGTGTGTGGGTGAGGGGGGGGGGGGAGGATGGTGAAGTCTGAGACAGCTCCCTCCCTGCATTACTAGTGAGAGGCTGGCTTCACAGACAGGGGGGAGCTGCCTGACCCTCACTCCTGACTTCCCCCATGTCCCAGCTAGTGAATGGTGTGTGGGTGAGGGGGGGGGGGAGGATGGTGAAGTCTGAGACAGCTCCCTCCCTGCATTACTAGTGAGAGGCTGGCTTCACAGACAGGGGGGAGCTGCCTGACCCTCACTCCTGACTTCCCCCATGTCCCAGCTAGTGAATGGTGTGTGGGTGAGGGGGGGGGAGGATGGTGAAGTCTGAGACAGCTCCCTCCCTGCATTACTAGTGAGAGGCTGGCTTCACAGACAGGGGGGAGCTGCCTGACCCTCACTCCTGACTTCCCCCATGTCCCAGCTAGTGAATGGTGTGTGGGTGAGGGGGGGGGAGGATGGTGAAGTCTGAGACAGCTCCCTCCCTGCATTACTAGTGAGAGGCTGGCTTCACAGACAGGGGGGAGCTGCCTGACCCTCACTCCTGACTTCCCCCATGTCCCAGCTAGTGAATGGTGTGTGGGTGAGGGGGGGGGGGAGGATGGTGAAGTCTGAGACAGCTCCCTCCCTGCATTACTAGTGAGAGGCTGGCTTCACAGACAGGGGGGAGCTGCCTGACCCTCACTCCTGACTTCCCCCATGTCCCAGCTAGTGAATGGTGTGTGGGTGAGGGGGGGGGAGGATGGTGAAGTCTGAGACAGCTCCCTCCCTGCATTACTAGTGAGAGGCTGGCTTCACAGACAGGGGGGAGCTGCCTGACCCTCACTCCTGACTTCCCCCATGTCCCAGCTAGTGAATGGTGTGTGGGTGAGGGGGGGGGGGGAGGATGGTGAAGTCTGAGACAGCTCCCTCCCTGCATTACTAGTGAGAGGCTGGCTTCACAGACAGGGGGGGAGCTGCCTGACCCTCACTCCTGACTTTCCCCATGTCCCAGCTAGTGAATGGTGTGTGGGTGAGGGGGGGGGGAGGAGGATGGTGGTCTGAGACAGCTCCCTCCCTGCATTACTAGTGAGAGGCTGGCTTCACAGACAGGGGGGAGCTGCCTGACCCTCACTCCTGACTTCCCCCATGTCCCACCTAGTGAATGGTGTGTGGGTGAGGGGGGGGGGGAGGATGGTGAAGTCTGAGATAGCTCCTTCCCTGCATTACTAGTGAGAGGCTGGCTTCACAGACAGGGGGGAGGTGCCTGACCCTCACTCCTGACTTCCCCCATGTCCCAGCTAGTGAATGGTGTGTGGGTGAGGGGGGGGGAGGATGGTGAAGTCTGAGACAGCTCCCTCCCTGCATTACTAGTGAGAGGCTGGCTTCACAGACAGGGGGGAGCTGCCTGACCCTCACTCCTGACTTCCCCCTTGCCCCAGCTAGTGAATGGTGTGTGGGTGAGGGGGGGGGGAGGATGGTGAAGTCTGAGACAGCTCCCTCCCTGCATTACTAGTGAGAGGCTGGCTTCACAGACAGGGGGGAGCTGCCTGACCCTCACTCAAGCAGAGAAGCCCTTCTTACAAAGCTGAGCTAGTGAGTTAAGTAGGAGGAAAAGTAAACATACTTGTGCCAGTGTGGCTACTTAAAAAATACACTTACCAACAATCAATTACATATATTTGAACTGTGTACAGTTCCAGCCAGGACCACCTTTCTAAAATGCACAGTGATTGGCAAATTCAACATGCACGTGTCTGCTAACAAAAATAATAAACAAAGAAGTTCTAGTCACGTGAGTGCTGATCATCACATGTCAAGCTTCCAACTGTTTCCATTTCACATCCCCCCAACCATTACCTCAGTGGTAACCTTGGTAACATCAATAGATAAGACCACAGCCAGCCAATAGGAATACATATTCATTCCTAAGTGACCTTTACTGACCTGGGAAGTGTGAACACTTTGTTTCATTTTCTGTTGGTGTTCATGAGTTTCCAGTTCCATTTCCCATCCCCCCAACCATCACCTCAGTGGTAACCTTGGTAACATCAATAGATAGGAGGGCTGCCAGCCAATAGGAACACATATTCATTCCTAACTGACCTTCAGTGACCTGGAAAGTGTCTATTTGTATCATTTTGAGTTAGTGCGCACTAATCGGAAAAAACGATTTTTAACGATTTTTCAACGAAATAATCGTGCCAAACACGATTTTCTTCTCCTGCCACACGATTTCTATCGTTAAGACGATATGGAAAACGATTCACATCTCTTTCTCTCTCCTGTAAGGCTAATATATGGAATGTCACACCCTCTTTCTTCTCTTCTCTTCTTTACTTTACTCGCCTTTTCCTTTCTTTCCTATTCTCATCTTATTTTTGACTCCTTCCTATTCATCCTACTTCTTCCTTCTTCTCTTTTCTTTCCTTGCTATTCTCGGTCTCTTTTTATGATTTCTCTCTCTCATTGCAGCTTACGGAACAACATTATACTGTCATTTTTGGCAATGAATACTGGATATTTGAAGCTAAATGTTGAATAATGGCCTACTATACAAGTTTGTGTTTGATTGTTCTGTTCTGTAAGTGTCTTTTTTGAAATCGTTAATAAAAATTATTTCAACAAAAAAAAAAAAAAAGAATGAAAGAATAAGGCAGATGAAACACAGCAATTGAGAGCTGAGATGAGTGGTGGGTAAGCGGTTTCCCCTGATGAAGAATTCATTCAAAACCTAGCCATGTCAGCCTAAAACGCTTCCATGGATTGGTGCCTCATCATCTTGTTTAACAATGTGTATTAAGCTAAGCTAAGTATTCTTTGATGTTTGAAAATGAATATAATAAAGGGAGTTGATTACACGTATAAGAAGAAAGAAGATTCTTTTCAG
The DNA here is from genome assembly GCF_901001135.1 of Rhinatrema bivittatum. NCBI lineage: Eukaryota > Metazoa > Chordata > Amphibia > Gymnophiona > Rhinatrematidae > Rhinatrema > Rhinatrema bivittatum. Next base: position 44,851 of record NW_021820868.1, on the reverse strand, counting down.
TAAACTCTTAGTGGCAGACTGTTCCCATTTTTTTGACAAAAATGCATTTTTTGATAAAAATTCATAAGAAATTAAAAAAAAATTGGAATAAACAATTAACTATTAACAGGTGGATGGTTGTCTATTCCTGATTAAAAACAATATCAAGGGTAACCTGGATGGTACTTTTGAAAGTTTATGAAACAACCACAAAGAATTTTGTTGTTTAAAAATTTTTGTCTTAAAGAAAAATTAGTGAATTATTTACTCATATTTTGGGATCTACAATGGAAACGTATATGTAAAGAAAAAAGAAAAGAAAAAAGAAAATATTGTGAATGTATGTTGTTGAATGTGTCTTTGGTTAATCTACCTACAATAGTGGATCTTGGGGTTGGTGTATTTCTATCTTAAGCAAGCATACCACAGTGCACTTTTTTCTTGGGTTCTATCTGAGAAGGTTGTTTGCTGTTTGAGCTCTCTCAGAGCATCTCAAATTTGTATTCAACTGCTATTGCTAGTTTGCTACAAATTGAAGTAGATCTTTAAAAAGTATGCGCGTGCGTACTTTTGTTCGCGCAACCAGCGTGAACAAAAGTATGCCAGATTTAATAAGATACGCACGTATCTTATAAAATGGGGTCGGCACGTGCAGGGCTGCGCAAAATTGGCAGCCTGTGAGCATCGAGCCACGCAGCCTACCTCCATTCCCTCCGAGGCCTCAGAGGGAACTTTCCTTCCGCATCCCCCCCCCTTCCCCTCCCTTCCCCTACCTAATCTACCCCCAGGCCCTACCTAAATCCCCCCCCTACCTTTGTTGGGCAAGTTACGCCTGCTTGAAGCAGGCGTAACTTTCGCGCGCCACCTCACATTCCCCGGCACAGGCCGCAGTGCCGGGGGACTCAGGACCACCCCCCCGTCCTGCCCCCAAACCGTCACCACGCCTCCGGACCTGCCCCAGACCGCCCCCTGAACCCCAGACACACCCCCCGGACACGCCCCCTCCCGCCCCTTTTAAGAAGCCCCGGGACTTACGCACGTCCCGGGGCTTTGTGCGCGCCGGCGGCCTATGCAAAATAGGTGCGCCGCCGCGCAGGGCTTTTAAAATCTAGCTCTTTATTTTCTATTGCTGAAAAATATATTTGTTGCTTTGCCTGCCAGGCACTCTTACTGCACTCTTTTTTTATTGAACTACTTCTTGACTATCGGTCTCGTGCCGGTACTTAGCCTTAAATGGAGTTTACCACCCACTTTTGGCTGCATTCACAAACAACCCGACTCCGAGAAGACCTGGTCCCGGCGTGCTGGGGGTGACTCCTACCAGCCTAACAACATCCACGGGCTGAGCCTCATCTTGCCTTGCCTCCCTGTCTTTCCCCTATCAACCCCACAGCAACCTGACTACCTCAGCTCTGCCAGCTTGTCTTGCCCCTATCAAAACCACAGGGAACAGACTACCTCCACTCTGCCAGTCTGTCTTGCCTCTATCAACTTTCTGCCACTCTACCTTGCTGCCATACACCAGACACCTCTACTCCTTGTGGTGTTCTTGCCACTATCATGGTTCCTCAGTGTGGTAGTGCTAGTCTTTCTGCTGCTTTATTGGCACCTTGTGGTTTTTTCTGACACCCTTTCTGCTTGCTATGTTCCCCCTTCATTGTGCTGTAGGATGTTGATGCCACTTGTCTTGCCGCTTTGCCTGTCGTGCTGCCTTTGAGGGTTCATGCAACTGTTATCGGTGCTCTCTTTTGAAGCTGTGGTGTGTTTTTGACACTCTCACTGCTGCTTTGCACCTCTGTTAAAACACTCTTGCCACTCCTGGTACCCCTTTGCCCTTCACAGTGCCTTAGGATATTCATGCCACTTTGCCACAGTCTAAGTACCTTGGAGCTCTTTTCTTGTTCTGATGATTGTTCCACAGGTTTCATCCAAATTGATAATAAAACCCCAATTCTGCAACCAAAAATAGGCTGCAAATACTTCCCCCATTGACTTTAATGGCAAATGGAAATGAATGAAACTAATAAACAAACTGGGGGTTTTTTTCCTATAAAACTAATGAAACGATTCGGGGTCCCCATGAAATGAAAATACAAAATGAAAGAACATTTTTCCTTCTGCAAACCCTAGTGGAAACTGAAGCAGTTCCAGTGATTGTTCTGTCTCCATCTGATACAGCAGTGAAGTCAGGCAGTGTTATTATTTTCAGACAGATTGAAGGGAAGCTTTTCCAGCATTCTTGGTTCTGTTTCTTTTTTTTTTTTTAATAACAATTTTTTTCAGGGACGTCAATTTGAAAATGATATTTACAAGTCTCAACCAGACACCAAACAATATATACTCTTCAATAGAGCAAGGTCATGGCTCTGAGACACAGAGAACACCTAAATATAAAACATTTTGATAATGCCCACACACATCCTCACCCCATTCCCCTCCCATCCCACGAAGTGGAGAGCTCAGGAAGTGAATCCAAAAAAGAAGAGACATAAGATTAACGTCCATTGCCAAAGATGATCCGAGGTAACATAGTCCCAAATTAGATCCTGCAACCATCTTAATGAGATCCATGTGGTGGTAGAGATTTCCACTGCCAGTATGCACGCCATGCTGCTTCAAATCAATCCAACCTGTCTCTCTGAAGCGCTGTCAGCTTTTCCATTAAGTACAGCCATTGAAGTTGACGTAATACACAATCAAAAGCAGGGGGCAAAGATGAGCGCCATTCACATGCTATTGCACCCCTCATTACCTGTAGTACTGCTCACACAAAAAGACGTTGGGGTTTAGGGATTTCTGAGATAGTAAAATTCAAAAGCACCATGCGAGGTGTGAGTGGAATGGAGGGGCCCAAATGTTGTGTAAGCCAGCCTTCAACAGTACTCCAAAGAGTGGTGAGACTAGGGCAGGACCATCACATATGCAAGAAATCCCCTCATAGCCCGCACTTACACAAACAGAGCACACTACAAGTGGTATACATCTTATGCAGTTTTACCATCTAGGCGAGCCTTCGACTCGCCTAGATGGAGACCAAGCATTGAGATTTAGGGGGCACCGCGGCAGGCAGCCAGCTCCCAACTCGCTCTGCTGCCCCGCCAGTGTCACCCTCCCGACGCCCCATTAGTGGTCCACGGAGCTCCCAGGAGCGATCTGCCGCTCCCGAGGCCTCCGCAGCCACTAAGCAAAATGGCGCCGGTGACCTTTAGCCCCTACCATGTGACAGGGACCAACCAATGGCACTGGTAGCCCCTGTCACATGATAGGGGCTGAAGGCCACCGGCGCCATTTTGCTTAGTGGCAGCGGAGGCCTCGGGAGCGGCAGATCGCTTCCGGGACCTCCGTGGACCACTAGGGGGGTGTCGGGAGGGTGGCACTGGGGGGGAGGCAGGGAGAGTCGGGGGCTGGCTGCTTGCCGCGGCGCCCCTTAAGTCTCAGCAGCTGATCTCCGGCTGCACCGATCGGCCACGTGATCAGCTAGACCGGCTGCGCCGATCTTCTTTCTGTGTGTGTGTGTGATGTGATGTATATATAAGAAAGGAAGGGAGCTTCTGTGTGTGTGTATGTGATGTGTATGTGAGAAAGGAATCTGCCAGTTTAAAAAAATGAAGTGTGATAATACATATACCTCAACTTTCGTGCTGATTTTGTTGAAAAGTTGGATGAAAGATGAAATTACTGAATTTTAAGAATCCCTCTGCTGGAAAATAAAATTTAACAAAGTGGGTAGAGACAAATACTAAAGTAAAAAAAAATTAAAGTATTTAAAATGTTCATCTCAGCAAAATCACAAATTTAAGATACTGATGCCAGGTGGGTTTTTTGTTTTTTTTTTGAAGCGTAATTTAAGCATGAAGACTAGAATAGTTCCAATCTGAAACAGGTTTTTTTTGGTTTTTTTTTAAGCCTTTAGAAAATGTATATTTTTAAATGACTAAGACTGGAGTCTTCCCATTTAAAAGGAAAGTTGACTAAGGATGTCTTTCTGTTCCATATCTCCCACATGAATAATCATACGACTGATAGTTTGAAGAAACACACTTGCTTTATTACCTGAAAGCACAAAACAAGAGAAGGTGTAGGTGGCTGTCCCTTGGGAGGATAGAACCTGAAGGAAGGGTGTCATATCACCTTCTGATAGGAATGTGGTTTTCTTATTTAATGGTTGGGAGCATCACTTTCACTTTTAGTAAAAGTGAAAAATGCTGTAAGTCTGAAAGCAAGGTGCTTCTGTGAGTGTAATGTGTATGTGAGACAGGGAGGGTGCTTCTGTATGTGTGGTGTATATGTGAGTCAGGGAGGGTGCTTGTGTGTGTCAGTGGGAACACTGAGAGGAGAGGATCACCTTGCTGGTGGCTGAAAGGAATCAGTAAGTTTTTGCTTGGGACATTGTCTTTTTTAAAAGTATTGGGGCAAAGTTAACTATTTGGGAATATTATTTAGTGTGTTTGTGTGTTTGTGCCTTTAATAGTCAGAAAGGCAGTGAATTAAACAAGTTAGACTGTTTGCATTTTTAAATAGTCAGTAGGTAGGCAGTGAATAAACAAGTTAGACTGTTTGTATTTTTAGTCAGTCAATAAGGTAGCAGTAGGTAGTGTGTTTATTCTTAAAAGTCTGCAGAACTGAGTGTTCTCCAGACTTTTAAAGAGCTGAGTGATTGTGATTGTATTTAATAGGGACGTGAATCATCCAAAATCGTTAGAGTGCACGATACAATACAAATGCCCCCGATTTATCATCAGGGGCATTTGTATTGTATCGTTAAATAGGGCGCGGGAAAACCGGCACACCAAAAAACCCTAAAACCCACCCCGAACCTTTAAAACAAATCCCCCACCCTCCCGAACCCCCCCCCCCCCCCGTATGACATAGTGAGGGCAAAGGTAGCGCCGGCGCCATTTTGAAGAATGGCAATACGGCCGTGTGCAAGATGTCGCTCCCGGACCCCCGCTGGACTTTTGGCAAATCTTGTGGGGGTCAGGAGCCCCCCCCCCCAAGCTGGCCAAAAGTCCCTGGGGGTCCAGCGGGGGTCGGGGGCGATCTCCTGCACGCGTGATGTCGGGAGCCAGGAACAAATATGGCACCGGCGCTACCTTTGCCCTGTCACATGATAAGGGCAAAGGGCCACCAGCGACATTTCTCAACGCAGCCATGGCCAGAGAGCTGGAGATCACGTTGGGACCCCCCCCCCACTGGACCCCAGGTCATTTAAAACATTTTGGGGGGGGTTCAGGAGGGTGGGGGAAATGGTATTTAAAGGTTCGGGGTGGGTTTTAGGGGGTTTTTGGTGTGCTGATTTTCCCGCCCTCCCCCGATTTACGATTTTTAACGATTTAAAAAAAAAAAACGACGATCAGATTTCCCTCCCCCCCCCCAGCCAAAATCGATCGTTAAGATGATCGATCACACGATTCACTCCCTTAGTATTTAATACTAACTGAGTGCTTGTATTGAAAAAAAAAAACACAAAAAAAAACCAAAACAACCCAAAAAGTAGCCAGAAGCTAGAAATAAACTAGGAGCAGTGTATACCAAAGTAAAAAAGTTGAATAGTTCAGATCAGTTACTCACCTTGGAAAGGTGTTGAGGTAGTGTGATTGGGTTTGAATAGGGACCAACATTTGTTAGTCAAGGGAGCAGTGAGTCACTCAGGCTGACTAACTGAAGTTAGACTGTTTGTATTTCCCAACCCTCCCATCCCTCGCCCACCCACCCCTAGCTCATCCCTTACTTTATAGGCAGGTGCCACTTAAAAAAAAAAACATCAACAAAAACTTTATTGAGAATTCGATCAGACCCCGGTAGGCCACTTCCAGGCACATAGTGAATTCACTAATACATTTAAAGGAAGTTAGACACATTCCTACTCCCATAGCAACCTAAAACTTAACTAGGAACTGATCAAAATTGAGATGAAGGCAGCAGTCCAGCAGCAAGAGGGTGGCTTCCCAGTCTTTTGCATCGAGTGTCACATGTATGATTTTTTACCCACCGGTGAGAAGTTGTACATGTGCATGCGATGCAAAGAGCTCCTGGCTCTCAGAGAATGAGTCCGATCTCTGGAGGATAGAGTGGCAGACCTGGAGGAGCTGAGGTAGACAGAGAGGTATATAGATGAGACCTTCAGGGACATAGTAGTCAAGTCCCAACTTCAGACTGGCAGCCCTGGTGCTGCCTTGGAGGAAGAAGGTCTCATGATGGGAGAGCACCAACCAGGTGTAGCAGGAAAGGATCCTGTAGCAAGGACCTGCTCTCCAGGTGATGCATTTTCCTTTCGCACTGAGGATATCTCCCCAGGAGGGAAGGGTTAGGTCGGCCGTCATAGTTGGTGATTCGATTATTAGGAATGTACACAGCTGGGTGGCTGGTGGGTGTGAGGATCACCTGGTAACATGCCTACCTGGTGCGAAGGTGGCAGACCTCACGAGTCACCTAGATAGGATTTTAGACAGTGCTGGGGAGGAGCCGGCTGTCATGGTACATGTGGGCACCAACGACATAGGAAAATGTGGGAGGGAGGTTCTGGAAGCCAAATTTAGGCTCTTAGGTAGAAAGCTTAAATTCAGAACCTCCAGGGTAGCATTCTCTGAAATGCTCCCTGTTCCACGCGCAGGTCACCAGAGGCAGGCAGAGCTCCGGAGTCTCAATGCGTGGATGAGACGATGGTGCAAGGAAGAGGGATTCAGTTTTGTTAGGAACTGGGGAACCTTTTGGGGAAGGGGGAGTCTCTTCCGAAGGGATGGGCTCCACCTTAACCAGGGTGGAACCAGACTGCTGGCGCTATCCTTTAAAAAGGAGATAGAGCAGCTTTTAAACTAGAACAAAGGGGAAAGCCGACAGTCGCTCAGCAGCGCATGGTTCGGAAAGAGGTATCTTTAAAGGGCATCCCAACAGTGAGGTTCCAATAATTAGAAAAGTAGTCCAAGTGCCTGTAACTAAAAACTCACCTGAGCTAAAAAATTCCAACTTATCCCTATCAATTAAAAAGCAGAATGAAAATACAAACAAAAAACAAACTTTGAAATGTTTTTATGCTAATGCCAGAAGTCTAAGAAGTAAGATGGGAGAATTAGAATGTATAGTAGTAAATGATCATAGAATAACCCCAAAGAAATCCTTCATATTACGTGTGACTTCTCTTAAATAGAATTCCTCAATTCTCAAAATAGAGTATAGTGATTCAACCGTTGTAAAGCAAAAAATATTTATGGAAGGAGAGGAACGTTTCATATGCAATAATCATGAATCCCCAACAGGGTGATCTGACTGTCAATCTAATCATCAATGAACCTCCTCCAACCAAAGTGTATAATCAATGTGCAAACATTTTTTCAAAAGTGAATTTTTCTGTGTGTATCCTTTAAAACATTAATCATTTCACTTATTAATAAAAGTGAGGTAAATCACTCCAAAGTTCCAAGTATTTTTTGAGTATTTTTTCAAATGAACACTCCTCGCAGCCTTGTAACTGATCCCAGTGAAGGGTATGAAACAATGCTTTCAAGGCAACCTAGATCGGCGTGCTAGGCAGTCTCTGATGGCTTAAACAAAAGCTCATACAACATCCCGACTTATCTGGTGGTTGTGCGGGTCACCGACGCGGCCACGTTTCAGGTCCACTCTCGGACCTTTCATCAGGGAAGTTCGTCCTCTGGCGATGTCTAGTCGGTCAATGTTGAGCCGTTGCCTACTAGGTACATGACGTGAATCATCCGATTCTATCCAAGGCTGATAACGCTGTAGGCTAACGGAAGTGTCTTGTTTGAACTGATTGCTGGAATAGCTGCGTGTCCAATCCCCAGCAGGCTCTGAACGGATGACGTGTCCAATCATACGGCCAATCAAAAAAACAGACCCCGTTGAATGCTCTATATATAATTGCAAGTTATACAATGAAACTCCAATCTAATAGTTCATTCAATCCTGCAGGGACTTGTGATTGCAAGGTGAAAATCCAAAAGGCTTCTCGTTTATTTAACAGTCTTGTTCGATCCCCCCCGCGACGGGGGGATGGAACTTGATCCAAGATTGTCCATTTCAGATCTGAAAAACCATGGCTTAACTGCACACAATGAGACACAATTGGTGCTGTTAAAGTTACAGTGTGTAATTTCGACTTATGTTCATTTAAGCGAATTCTGATTTTTCTAGTGGTTCTGCCAATGTATGTCTTAGGACAAGGACACACAGTGGCATAAACCACGTAGTCTGATTCACAAGTGGTATGGGTCTTACGAAAAACCTTGTAACCCGTCACTGGATCGGTCCATGTGTCTCCATTGATACTTTGTGAACAATGAGCGCAATGTCCACATGGGTTAATATTTTTTGCTTTACAACGGTTGAATCACTATACTCTATTTTGAGAATTGAGGAATCCTATTTAAGAGAAGTCACACATGTAATATGAAGGATTTGTTTGGGGTTATTCTATGATCATTGTAAGAATCCTTCTTAACTTGATTTGGTGCTCATTGATTATATTTTGGTATCTCACAGATTCTAGCATCTTGTTATACGTGATTCCTGATGGAATCTTGGAAACACGTATTTAGCTTTTCTGAAGCTCAAATAGCTGACGTGAAAACGTTTCCATCATTGCTTTCTGATACTGATGAACATATTATTAACACATCCTGGGATGAGTTTTTACGGTTGAGTAAAAAGAGCATTCGTGCTGAGTTACATGGCACAACTCTAGTGGAGTACATTAAACATCAGTTAATCCCCCGTGGGTTACGGGTGCAAAAGGAACCCTTACTATTCACTGATGATAAATCCTTTATGCAGACATGGACCGCCATTCTTAACAAATGCGCATTAGATTTGATGTTATTAATTGTTGGTCAAGTCAAGAAATTTACTGAAGAAATTGCTGGGCCGATTCAAGAACAGATAGATCAGTTGAAATTAGATTCATCTCCTGAGCAGTTCGAGGAGAAATTGCAGGAACATCAGGCCACTCTAGATAAATTCAGAGATAACATCAAAGAAACAAAAATCAGTAAATTCCGTCGGGATCAAACGGATTATAAATCAGATCGAGTCTATAATTGGCTAGGCAATAGAGCTCAACATAGACGCGTTAGATATAATTTTTCGTTGGATGAAAATTCTAGCGGTTCCGATGAGACAGACGGTTCTGCTTCAGTGCCTAAAGCTTCAGACCAGCCGGATTTTCGGCCAGGCCGAGGCAAAGCACCGACGCGTCCCAAAGGACGTTTGCGTCAAGACAACGTCGCACAAGCCCCATTACAACCCGGGGTCTACACCAGAACGAGAAAGAAATAACATCTGTCATTAATCGATTACAAGTACAGAAGCCCACACAGACACCATCTGCTGTTGTTAACCTCTCCTCCACAGAATTATCAACCGATCAAATATCAGTTTTAAACCATGGTCTATCATTCGTGCCTACATCTAAACATTCTCCTTTTGAAGCTCGGATCATGTTTCAGCGATTCATACGTAAATTGAATTTAAAAGTGTTTTTTTCACAAGCTGTCCATCAGACAACGCAAGATATGTCTATAGTTCATCTTCGTTCAACTTGGAATCCCCCTGGAGCTATTGACCCTCATGTCAAAACTTTTGAGCAATTGGTTCTATGTGATATGCTGATCTATGAGAATCAAGAACATCATTGGCAACATAACCTTTCAGCTCCGTTGAGATCAGCCTTACAGTCTCTTTCTCAGAACTCGGATTTAATCATCAAACCAGCAGACAAGGGGGGTGGGGTAGTCTTGCAAGACAAAATCATGTACGACCGGGTGTTGCTCCATCATCTGAATAACCCTGTATATTATAAAAAGTTGATGATCGATCCCACAGCAGGATTGTTGAATCTTCTCCAGGATATAATTAATGGCACTACATGCTTCACAGAGAAAGAGAAGAAGTTTTTGATCATTGAACATCCTCGACTACCCGTAATATATTCCCTCCCAAAAATCCATAAAGATCTTCAAAATCCACCGATACGTCCCATTGTTTCTTTGAATGATTCGGTATTGGAAGCTCCGGCTATATTATTAGACAAATTACTACAACCTTATGCTACATCAGCTGCTTCATACATCAAAGATACCATTCATTTGTTGCAGAAATTACAAAGTACCACTTTGGATGATCAAACACAACATATATTGGTGACCATGGACATTAGTGCCCTATACACCAATATCCCGCAGCCACAAGCATTTCAAGTGATTGAACAATGTTTAGCACAACGGCTGTAACATCATAGAATTCCGAACTCTGTTATACTGCAACTAGTAGAAGTGGTACTGTATAATAATTATTTCATGTACAATGATGAATTATTTGCTCAAATACACGGAATCCCTATGGGATCACCGTTAGCTCCCACTACCGCTAACATCTACGTAGCTGACTTTGAACACAGGATTGTGTATGCGTCTGAATGGTGGCAGGACATTGTAATCTGGGTCCGGTACATCGACGATATACTTTTTGTATGGAAAAATACAGAAGAGAAATTATCACTGTTTTTTGAGTGGCTTAACCAACGAGATTCCAACCTTCAGTTCACCAAACAGCAGTCGTATAATCAAGTACCTTTTCTTGACGTTTTAGTGGGTTTAAAGAATGGACAATTTACCACCACAGTGTACCGCAAACCCACCGACAAAAATAATCTCTTAAAATTCCACAGTCATCATTCCCCGGCATTCAAACGGGGTTTGCCCGTTAGTCAATTCTTCAGAATTAAAAGGATATGTTCGGACCAGAGCCAGTTTGAAAGTCAATCTCAGATTTTAAGTAACAGATTTTTGGAACGTGGCTATCCAAAGTCCGTGGTTAAACAAGCCTATAAACATGCGAAATATTCAGACAGGTCATCCCTGTTAGCCTATAAACCTCGTAAACAGGATCCCGGTCTTGTGTGTGTACTAAATCAATCAGTTGCTACTTCTGCCATAGCTGCTTCGATCCGCTTACATTGGCCAGTTTTAGCGTTACACGAAATCTTTAAAGAGCTTCCATTGATAGTTACCACACGTGGCAAAAACATCCGTGACACACTGATACATGCAGTGACTAACCGCTGCAGTGGTGAACCCATGTGGAAATTGCGCTCATTGTTCACAAAGTATCAATGGAGACACATGGACCGATCCAGTGACGGGTTACAAGGTTTTTCGTAAGACCCATACCACTTGTGAATCAGACTACGTGGTTTATGCCATTGTGTGTCCTTGTCCTAAGACATACATTGGCAGAACCACTAGAAAAATCAGAATTCGCTTAAATGAACATAAGTCGAAATTACACACTGTAACTTTAACAGCACCAATTGTGTCTCATTGTGTGCAGTTAAGCCATGGTTTTTCAGATCTGAAATGGACAATCTTGGATCAAGTTCCATCCCCCCGTCGCGGGGGGGATCGAACAAGACTGTTAAATAAACGAGAAGCCTTTTGGATTTTCACCTTGCAATCACAAGTCCCTGCAGGATTGAATGAACTATTAGATTGGAGTTTCATTGTATAACTTGCAATTATATATAAAGCATTCAACGGGGTCTGTTTTTTTGATTGGCCGTATGATTGGACACGTCATCCGTTCAGAGCCTGCTGGGGATTGGACACGCAGCTATTCCAGCAATCAGTTCAAATAAGACACTTCCGTTAGCCTACAGCGTTGTCAGCCTTGGATAGAATCGGATGATTCACGTCATGTACCTAGTAGGCAACGGCTCAACATTGACCGACTAGACATCGCCAGAGGACGAACTTCCCTGATGAAAGGTCCGAGAGTGGACCTGAAATGTGGCCACGTCGGTGACCCGCACAACCACCAGATAAGTCGGGATGTTGTATGAGCTTTTGTTTAAGCCATCAGAGACTGCCTAGCACGCCGATCTAGGTTGCCTTGAAAGCATTGTTTCATACCCTTCACCGGGATCAGTTACAAGGCTGCAAGGAGTGTTCATTTGAAAAAATACTCAAAAAATACTTGGAACTTTGGAGTGATTTACCTCACTTTTATTAATAAGTGAAATGATTAATGTTTTAAAGGATACACACAGAAGAATTCACTTTTGAAAAAATGTTTGCACATTGATTATACACTTTGGTTGGAGGAGGTTCGTTGATGATTAGATTGACAGTCAGATCACCCTGTTGGGGATTCATGATTATTGCATATGAAACGTTCCTCTCCTTCCATAAATATTTTTTGCTTTACAACGGTTGAATCACTATACTCTATTTTGAGAACTGAGGAATTCTATTTAAGAGAAGTCACACATGTAATATGAAGGATTTCTTTGGGGTTATTCTATGATCATTGAAAGAATCCTTCTTAACTTGATTTGGTGCTCATTGATTATATTTTAGTAGTAAATGATGACATAGACTTAATTGGCATCTCAGAGACATGGTGGAAAGAGGATAACCAATGGGACAGTGCTATACCGGGGTACAAATTATATCTCAATAACAGAGAGAAGCACTCGGGAGGAGGTTTGACGCTTAATGTCCAGGATGGCATAGAGTCCAACAGGTTAAACATCCTGCGTGAGACTAAATACGAGGGATGTGAATCGTTTTTTGACGATTTAAAATATTGTCCGATATATTTTAAATCGTCAAAAATTGTTAGAGCCGCGATACAATAACAATTCCCCCGATTTATCATCAAAAAATCGTAAATCGGGGGAAGGGGGAGGGGAAGGGGGAGGGGAAGGGGGAGGGCGGAAAAACCGGCAAACTAAAACAACCCTAAAACCCACCCCAACCCTTTAAAATAAATCCCCCACCCTCCCGAACCCACCCAAAATGCCTTAAATTACCTGGGGTCCCGGTGTGATCTTTTACTCTCGGACCTCGGACCTCCGTGCATTGTAGAAACAAAATGGCGCCGGCACTACCTTTGACCTGTCATATGACAGGCCGGAGCCATTTTTTTTTTGTCCCCCGACGTCAGGAGCGTAGGAGATCGCTCCTGGACCCCAGCTGGACCCCCAGGGACTTTTGGCCAGCTTGGGGGGGCCTCCTGACCCCCACAAGACTTGCCAAAGTCCAGCAGGGGTCCGGAACGACCTCCTGCAGTCGAATCATTTTTCCGTACGGAAAATGGCGCCGGCCATACGGTGTATGGCCGGCGCCATTTTCTGTATGGAAAAACCATTTGCGGTAGGGGATCGCTCCCGGACCCCCGCTGGACCCCCAGGGAATTTTGGCAATTTTGGGGGGGCCTCCTGACCCACACAAGACTTGCCAAAAGTCCAGCGGGGGTCCGGAACGACCTCCTGCAGTCGATTCGTATTGCCGTATGGCCGGCGCCATTTTCCGTATGGAAAAACGATTCGACTGCAGGAGGTCGTTCCGGACCCCCGCTGGACTTTTGGCAAGTCTTGTGGGGGTCAGGAGGCCCCCCAAGCTGGCCAAAAGTCCCTGGGGGTCCAGCGGGGGTCCGGGAGCGATCTCATACGCTCCTGACGTCGAGGGACAAAAAAACAAAATGGCGCCGGCCTGTCATATGACAGGTCAAAGGTAGCGCTGGCGCCATTTTGTTTCTACAATGCACGGAGGTCCGAGGTCCGAGAGTAAAAGATCACACCGGGACCCTTCACTGGACCCTAGGTAATTTAAGGCATTTTGGTGGGGTTTGGGAGGGTGGGGGATTTATTTTAAAGGGTCGGGGTGGGTTTTAGGGTTGTTTAGTGTGCCGGTTTTCCCGCCCTCCCCCCCACTGGACCCCAGGTAATTTAAGGCATTTTGGGGTGGTTCGGGAGGGTGGGGGATTTATTTTAAAGGGTCGGGGTGGGTTTTAGGGATGTTTAAGTGTGCCGGTTTTCGATTTACACAATTTACACAATTTACACGATATTTAAAAAAACCCAAACTGCGACGATCCGATTCCCTCCCCCTCCCAGGCAAAATTGATCATTAAGACGATCGATCACACGATTCACATCTCTACTAAATACTAAATTGAATCTTTCTGGGTAGAAATCCCTTGTGTGTCAGGGAAGACTACAGTGATAGGGGTATACTACCGTCCACCTGGTCAAGATGGTGAGACGGACAGTGAAATGCTAAGAGAAATTAGGGAAGCTAACGAAATTGGTAGTGCAGTAATAATGGGAGACTTCAATTACCCCAATATAGACTTGGTAAATGTATCATCGGGTCACGCTAGAGAGATAACGTTCCTGGATGGAATAAATGATAGCTTTATGGAGCAATTGGTTCAGGAACCGATGAGAGAGGGAGCAATTTTAGATCTAATTCTCAGTGGAGCACAGGACTTGGTGAGAGAGGTAATGGTGGTGGGGCTGCTTGGCAATAGTGATCATAATATGATCAAATTTGATTTAATGACTGGAAAAGGAACAGTGTGCAAATCCATGGCTCTCGCACTAAACTTTCAAAAGGGAAACTTTGATAAAATGAGAAAAATTGTTAGAAAAAACTGAAAGGAGCAGCTACAAAAGTAAAAAATGTCCAAGAGGCGTGGTCATGTTAAAAAATACCATTCTAGAAGCACAGTCCAGATGTATTCCACACTTTAAGAAAAGTGGAAAGAAGGGAAAATGATTACCGGCATGGTTAAAAGGTTTAGGTGAAAGAAGCTATTTTAGCCAAAAGATCTTCATTCCAAAATTGTAAGAAGGATCCAACAGAAGAAAATAGGATAAAGCATAAACATTGGCAAGCTAAATGTAAGTCATTGATAAGACAGGCTAAGAGAGAATTTGAAAAGAAGTTGGCTGTAGAGGCAAAAACTCACTGTAAAAACTTTTAAAAATATATCCGAAGCAAAAAGCTGTGAACGAGTCAGTTGGACCGTTAGATGATTGAGGGGTTAAAGGGGCACTTAGAGAAGATAAGGCCATTGTGGAAAGATTAAATGATGTCTTTGCTTCGGTGTTTACTAAAGAGGATGTTGGGGAGGTACCCGTAATGGAGAAGGTTTTCATGGGTAATGATTCAGATGGACTGAATCAAATCACGGTGAACCTAGAAGATGTGGTAGGCCTGATTGACAAACTGAAGAGTAGTAAATCACCTGGACCGGATGGTATACACCCCAGAGTTCTGAAGGAACTAAAAAATGAAATTTCAGACCTATTAGTAAAAATTTGTAACTTATCATTAAAATCATCCATTGTACCTGAAGACTGGAGGATAGCAAATGTAACCCCAATATTTAAAAAGGGCTCCAGGGGCGATCCGGCAAACTACAGTCCGGTTAGCCTGACTTCAGTGCCAGGAAAAATAGTGGAAAGTGTTCTAAACATCAAAATCACAGAACATTTAGAAAGACATGATTTAATGGAACAAAGTCAGCATGGCTTTACCCAGGGCAAGTCTTGCCTCACAAATTTGATTTACTTTTTTGAAGGAGTTAATAAACATGTGGATAAAGGTGAACCGGTAGATATAGTATACTTGGATTTTCAGAAGGCGTTTGACAAAGTTCCTCATGAGAGGCTTCTAGGAAAAGTAAAAAGTCATGGGATAGGTGGTGATGTCCTTTCGTGGATTGCAAACTGGCTAAAAGACAGGAAACAAAGAGTAGGATTAAATGGGCAATTTTCTCAATGCAAGGGAGTGGGCAGTGGAGTGCCTCAGGGATCTGTATTGGGACCCTTACTTTTCAATATATTTATAAATGATCTGGAAAGAAATACGACGAGTGAGATAATCAAATTTGCAGATGACAAAAAATTGTTCAGAGTAGTTAAATCACAAGCAGATTGTGATAAATTGCAGGAAGACCATGTGAGACTGGAAAATTGGGCATCCAAATGGCAGATGAAATTTAATGTGGATAAGTGCAAGGTGATGCATATAGGGAAAAATAACCCATGCTATAATTACACGATGTTGGGTTCCATATTAGGTGGTACAACCCAAGAAATAGATCTAGGTGTCATAGTGGATAACACATTGAAATCATCAGTACAGTGTGCTGCGGCAGTCAAAAAAGCAAACAGAATGTTGGGAATTATTAGAAAGGGAATGATGAATTAAACGGAAAATGTCATAATGCCTCTGTATCGCTCCATGGTGAGACCACACCTTGAATACTGTGTACAATTCTGGTCGCCGCATCTCAAAAAAGATATAATTGCGATGGAGAAGGTACAGAGAAGGGCTACCAAAATGATAAGGGGAATGGAACAACTCCCCTATGAGGAAAGACTAAAGAGGTTAGGACTTTTCAGCTTGGAGAAGAGACGGCTGAGGGGGGATATGATAGAGGTGTTTAAAATCATGAGAGGTCTAGAACGGGTAGATGTGAATCGGTTATTTACTCTTTCGGATAGTAGAAAGACTAGGGGGCACTCCATGAAGTTAGCATGGGGCACATTTAAAACTAATCGGAGAAAGTTCTTTTTTACTCAACTCACAATTAAACTCTGGAATTTGTTGCCAGAGGATGTGGTTAGTGCAGTTAGTATAGCTGTGTTTAAAAAAGGATTGGATAAGTTCTTGGAGGAGAAGTCCATTACCTGCTATTAAGTTCCCTTAGAGAATAGCCACTGCCATTAGCAATGGTAACATGGAAAAGACTTAGCTTTTGGGTATTTGCTAGGTTCTTATGGGCTGGAATGGCCACTGTTGGAAACGGGATGCTGGGCTTGATGGACCCTTGGTCTGACCCAGTATGGCATTTAACGTTGCAACGTCCACTGGCTCCTCCCTCATCCCGTCACCTTTTGTACTTCCTCCTATTATTTACATGTTAACCAAGGTCCCCAAATTAATAACTCAGTCTGACACCTTCTTTGGTAGATAAATGGCCACAACTTTTATTTAAACATACAAGATAACTCTCCTGGATATCCGGGCCGGCGGCTTGCAAATATCGCTGCCTGCCTCCGTAACCAAGCAAGGCAGCCTGTCTCTGTCAGCCCCCCGCCGTGCTCCTAGCAAGGGGGCCATCACTTTTTCCCGCCTTCCGGCACCACCGGCTACATGCCCTTACGTGGTGACACCAGCACCACTTCTGATTCTTGCCCAACCGGTGCGGGTACCCGCCTCGCACAAAGCAGTGACAAACATGTCCTTATTGAACAACAATTCAACAACGCTAACTAACAACGTACGCTAACTGTTATATATATATTTTTTTTTTTGACAAGTAACTATTGCCCGTACCACTGCATGTACAGCTCGTGGGTGGGTGGTTGGGTCTCGTTCGGGTGAGCGATCGAAAGACCGCGGGCCTTGCGTCGGGTCCCTTTAAAGGGGGGGGCTGACGTCACGGGTGTGCCGCCGTCGCTCCCGATGACAGTCCTGGCTGTTCTCCTGTGCGGCGCTCCATGTGGTGGCGGCGAGGTAAGTCGGGGCGGGGGGAGCTGGATTGGGCGGTGCTGGTTCTCTGCCCTGCGCTGTGCGGGCGCCCCCCGCCCCCCTTCCCCCCGTTACTGCATCCGGCGTCGCCGGGGTTGCTGCCGTTAAGGGTGGGCTTCAGGCATCCGGCACCGGGCCCACCGATTTCTTATGTTCTTATGTTCTAGTGTGTGTGTGCGAGAGAGATGAAGCATGTTTTTGGCTGGCTTATGGCTGTTAGAGTGCATGTGTGTGATTGAGCTTGTTCGTAAGTGAGATAGAACGTGTGTGATTGAGAGCTTGTGTGTAAGTGAAATAGAGAGAGCATGTGTGTGATTGAAAGCCTGTGTGTTAGTAAGAGAGAGCGAGAGGATTGTGTGATTGAGAGAGACTGGCCAGAGAGGTGACTGGTATGTGTGTGTGTGTGTGTGTGAGAGAGAGAGAGAGAGAGAAGAGACTGGTTGTGGTCCCTAAGGAAGAGGACTGTTAGGACAGCGTCAGCAGCTACTGCTGCTTCTGGTATGGCCTGCAAGGGAAAGGAGTAGGAGAACTGCAGGAGAGGGTAATTAAAGGTGGCTTTTTAAGTTCATTTTTCTTGATTGACTACCATTTTAATTATAGGGTAGTATATGATGTGTCTGCTGTTTGATATATTTTATTGGTGTTTGGTAAAGCTTTCAAAATTTGCATTAATCTTTAATTATTGGATATTCTATTCATCAGATG
This sequence comes from Rhinatrema bivittatum, assembly GCF_901001135.1. Classification (NCBI taxonomy): domain Eukaryota; kingdom Metazoa; phylum Chordata; class Amphibia; order Gymnophiona; family Rhinatrematidae; genus Rhinatrema; species Rhinatrema bivittatum. The sequence continues at coordinate 26,828 of NW_021820868.1, read as the reverse complement.
TTTTGAAATTATCTTATTTGTATGGTTTTATAATTATGATTAATGATTTATATATCTTTATATTATTGATTTGTTTCACAAGGAATGGTGAAATTTTTGTTTTTCCATTGTTACACTGTATAGAGTCTGGCGTGATGCGTTTTACAGTTCAGTTTTTGTCTGCACATTTCTGTTTATACTTTATGTGGCTTTATTCAGTATTTGATGTGAGGTCTGTCTCTGCTCTGTATGTGTGACCATGATGAGAGATTCTGCTTGCATATAGTGTCTGTAACTCTGTATAGGGATCATTAGAAATCGGGTTTGTTTTGTTTCCTCAGTAGGTGGTGTATTGGTATTCTAGGACCCAGTGTAATATTTACCCTTGCTTTTTCACAGGTAGAGTTATTGTTGTTTGAGTCCTTGGTGTTATTACTGTTATGTTATGATGGGATTGCAGTATAGATTTTGAGTTTCTTTTTTGTGGGGTTTTGTGTTAGTTCACAATGTGCCTGGCAGTGGAAGGTGTTTGTGCTGCTGTTACTGTGAGGTGACACCAGAATTTGAAAATATCTTTTAGTATGATGAGCTGTAAGGGAAACATCCAAGCTCCATTGTTTGGGGGAATTTCAGTGGATGCACAGAGTTACAGAACTGGAGGTGCAGGATTTGTATTGACATTCTGTTCCTTCCTATATATTCCTGACTTCACTCTCATAGCCATATAGAATTAGTTGAATGAGGCTATCAAATAATTTTATAGTGTGAAACTGGCCAGCTTTATAAAATTACCCAGAAGAGCCTTTGGACTTTTTTATTAACACTTTTTTTAATAACCAATTTTAAAGCAGGATCCATGCTATAGAGGTGGGTGTGATGAAGAAATGTAATTTTAGTTCCCCCCCCCCCCCCAATTCTTCAGTCTAGAGACGCCACTGATTTTATGAGACCTTAAGCAATAGTACAAGAAGAATTAAGGGGGTGATGCTGGAGAGGCACACAAATGCATTGGCCCCTGGGTGCCGGAGACCCTTGGTGTGCCACTGGGTGCGAGTCATATGGGGCCGCAACCAGTGGCAAAGAGGAGTGCAGATTTGGCAGGCAGTGAGCAGTGCCCAACCTGCTCGTAATCCATAAATCCACACAGTCAGCGGGTGAGATCGAGAATGAGGTAGGAATCGAGGCCGAGACTGGGGGGTGGCGCAAGGGAGAAGGCTCGCCTAGGGCATCAAATCCCCTTGCACCGGCCCTGCCAGAGTGTAATGCCAGCGAAAAAGTATTTTATAATTAAGTTCCAAAGTCCAGGCAGAGAGAAAGCAACAACTGGTGGCATGGAAACAAACATCCCATTCTTCGGGGAATAATGACCCCATTAGATCCTCCTCCCAGGCCTTCATATATTTAGGTTCCAGTTCTCTTTGTATGGCTAGTATAGCATACAACTTAGATACCACTCATCTAGTCTTATGGGCATAATCACAGAACCCTTCCAATAATGATTTCCCCTTAAATAAATCATCCTGCAGCTCAGGTTTTGTAAGAATATTATGAAGTTGTAGGTAGGCAAAATAGTCCTGCAGGGGTGGGGATTGAGACTACTGAAGGTCCGCAAAGTCAATCACGGTAGTCTCCCCTCCAAACCTGGCCAAGAGTAATTAAGCCTTTCTTTGCCCATACACCAAAAGTTTTACTCTCCCCTCCCACCGGTAAACCACTACAGCACCCGATAGATGTGGAGAAGAAATATTTCTGGCTTCCCGAAAAATGTTATCTCCATCTCCACCAAACCAAAATTGTACAAGCAGTACAGGGAGAGATCACCGCTAACCGGGCATGTGGTTTAACAGGATCCCAAAACTGCTTGCTGAGGCGCTCATCAGACATCATTCCCTGTTCTATAAAAACCGATTGCTTACTGCTAGTGCTGTCATGAAAGTCAACCACGACTTTCATCTGGGTGGCTACAAAATACTTCTGAGAATTTGGGACCCCCAACCCACCAATTCCATTTAGGCAGATAAAGAACTGATCGAGCCACCCGGGGAGGTTGCCTCTTCCAAATAAAAGAAAAAACTTTACGTTGTAGTACTTTAAGATAACTGATGGGAACTGCACAGGGTAAAGTTTGGAAAAAATAGCCAACTTTGGGTAGCAAGTAGAGATGTGAATCGTGTCCTCGATCATCTTAACGATCGATTTCGGCTGGGAGGGGGAGGGAATCGTATTGTTGCCGTTTGGGGGGGTAAAATATCGTGATGTATCGTTAAAATCGTTAAAACCCGCTAAAACCCACCCCCGACCCTTTAAATTAAATCCCCCACCCTCCCGAACCCCCCCCCCAATGACTTAAATTACCTGGTGGTCCAGCGGCGGTCCGGAACGGCAGCGGTCCGGAACGGGCTCCTGCTACTGAATCTTGTTGTCTTCGGCCGGCGCCATTTTCCAAAATGGCGCCGAAAAATGGCGGCGGCCATAGACCAACAGGATTCGACGGCAGGAGGTCCTTCCGGACCCCCCTGGACTTTTGGCAAGTCTTGTGGGGGTCAGGAGGCCCCCCCCCAAGCTGGCCAAAAGTTCCTGGAGGTCCAGCGGGGGTCAGGGAGCGATTTCCCGCCGCAAATCGTTTTCCGTACGGAAAATGGCGCCGGCAGGAGATCGACTGCAGGAGGTCGTTCAGCGAGGGTTCCAGACCGCCGCTGAACGACCTCCTGCAGTCGATCTCCTGCCGGCGCCATTTTCTGTACGGAAACGATTCGCAGCAGGAGATCACTCCAGGGGCCCCCGCTGGACCCCCAGGAACTTTTGGCCAGCTTGGGGGGGCCTCCTGACCCCCACAAGACTTTCCAAAAGTCCAGCGGGGGTCCGGAACGACCTCCTGCTTCGAATCGTATTGGTCTATGGCCGCCGCCATTTTGCGGCGGCCATTTTGCAAAATGGCGCCGGCTGAAGACACCACGATTTACTGTGCCGGATTTCCTGCTCTCCCCCTTTCCCCGATTTAGCTACGGACCCGGGGGTAATTTAAGCTACGGACCCCCAGGTAATTTAAGGCATTTGGGGTGGGGGATTTAATTTAAAGGGTCGGGTGGGTTTTAGGGTGTTTTAGTGTGCCGCTGGACCCCCAGGTAATTTAAGGCATTTGGGGGGGGGGTTCGGGAGGGTGGGGGATTTAATTTAAAGGGTCGGGGGTGGGTTTTAGGGGGTTTTAGTGTGCCGGTTTTCCTGCCCTCCCCCTTCCCCCGATTTACGATTTTTTGACGATAAATCGGGGGAATTGGTATTGTATCGTGGCCCTAACGAATTTTGATGATTTAAAATATATCGGACGATATTTTAAATCGTCAAAAAACGATTCACATTCCTAATATTTAACCACCCGTTTCACCCTTTGAAAATGGAAAAGCTCTTTAAGTGTACCCAAAGAGTCCTCCAGGAGGTATATGGGGAGAATTTCTGACTTATCAGTGTTGATTTTAAAACCATACACTGCTCCATATGTCACGATATCCTCCACAACTGCCAGTAGTGAGACTTTCAGGTTGGTGAGAATGAACAATATGTCATCTGCATATAATACAATCTTATAATGCTCTCCCCCAATACAGACTCCCTGAACCGCCTGATTCTGTCGGATATGCTCAGCAAGAGGCTCTACATATATAGCAAAGAGCAACGGCAATAAGGGGCATCCCTGACGTGCACCCCTTTGTACAGAAAAGAAAGGGGAGTAACCCCCATTCACCTTAATACATGCAAGTGGGTCTGCATACAGGGAGCGCACCCAACTGAGAAAGCAAGTATCGATCCCCATTTTAGATATTACCTTGAAAAGGAAGGGCCATTGCTCGCGATGAAAAGCTTTCTCAGCATCCAGGAGAACCGAGGGGTGTTTCATCCTTTTAGTAATATGAATAAGATTAACTACTTTCTGGATATTATCGCCAGATGCATGTCCAGGGATAAAGCCACTCTGGTCCACATGTATCAGCAAGTGTATGATGAGATTTAATCGTTTCGCAAGGACCCGGGCCAAAATTTTAAGATCCGCACTCAAAAGGGAAATAGGCCTGTAAGAACCACATAAAGAGGGGTATTTCCCCAGCTTAGGGATAATTGTAATCCCTGCTACATTAGAAAAAGGTAGCAACCACCCCCCGTTGTGTAGATAATTGAACATTGCGGTCAATGGAGTAATCAGTAAATCTCTAAATTTTTTATTAAAAAACTTGGATATATCCATCTAAACCAGACACCTTCCCTGGTTTTTATTCAGAGGTAGCCTCCAATACTTCCACTGCAGTGATAAGATCCCCCAAACACAATGCAACATTATTATCCAACCTTGGCAATGGGATGGCAGCTAAATACCTATCAATATCCTGCTCGTCAATGGTACAATTGGCAGTGTACAATTCAGTATAAAATTGATTAAAATGACCCAAATAGCCTCCTCGTCCTGTATAAGAACATAAGAACATAAGAAATTGCCATGCTGGGTCAGACCAAGAGTCCATCAAGCCCAGCATCCTGTTTCCAACAGAGGCCAAACCAGGCCACAAGAACCTGGCAATTACCCAAACACTAAGAAGATCCCATGCTACTGATGCAATTAATAGCAGTGGATATTTGCTAAGTAAATTTGATTAATAGTTGTTAATGGACGTCTCCTCCAAGAACTTATCCAAACCTTTTTTGAACCCAGCTATACTAACTGCACTAACCACATCCTCTGGTAACAAATTCTAGAGCTTTATTGTGCGTTGAGTGAAAAAGAATTTTCTCCGATTAGTCTTAAATGTGCTACTTGCTAAATTCATGGAATACCCCTTAGTCCTTTTATTATTCGAAAGTGTAAATAACTGATTCACATCTACTCATTCAAGACCTCTCATGATCTTAAAGACCTCTATCATAAGTTAGTATCTGACTCATGTCATCACATTTTTCATATAATCTATCAAATTTGGCATCGAGCGGCGTTACCACAGCTTCTACCAAGTCTGTTACCTTCTCGTCCCAGGACTCCGGGGATGCACTTGTACTCACAACCATTTTGTGGTCTGTGTGTTGGAATTTGTCTAGGCCACACCGCTGTGGTTTTGCTGCCATTTACCATCTAGTTCACAATGTTGGAAATTGTATGCAGCTGTGTAAGGGAACCTGCTACTATCCAGATCTGCCAGTTGCGAGCAAGGAAAAAATTGTGGATCTCTGGAGGGAGAGAACACGGAGCTCTGCAGGAACAAATCCTACTCCTCCACCATGTCACATGACCTAATATTATTATTTTTAAATAAAACTGTTCCATCCCAGCTTGACCAACCATCCCCAGAAGGGCTGGAAGCTTCAATATGGGCTTGCGCTTCTGCCTGAAACCAGTGGCCTGGTCCCGAGGGTCTGATCACCAATCCAACATTGAGCTGCTGTACCAAACAGAGTTACCATCTGCTGGAGGCAGAAAATACTGATCTCTGCTGCTAGCACCACTCTCATGTAGTGGCTGAGATGTCCGAGTAGAAATCTGTATAGTCTGCCTCCATCGGCCGCAAAAATATTGTCTCCTTTCAAACCCAGTGCATGGGAGCAAAAAGCTAGAGAAGCCGTTCTCTACATACTTCCTAGGACCTTTTCTCATAACCCTTGGTTCCTTTCTGAATAATTCCTAACATTTTAGTAGTTTTTTCTTTTCTTTTGCCACTGCTGCACACCGAACTGAGGTCTTCAATTTTTGTTCACATTGACTTCAAGGTCCTTTTCCTAACATAGTAACATAACATAGTAAAATAGTAATATACATATAGTAACATAATATTGATGGCAAAAAAAGGCCAAATGGTCCATCTAGTCTGCCCAGCAAGTTTCCTACAGTAGCTTCGTGCAGATTACCCCATATTTCTGTTAAGGGTACTAACTGCCACTCCATGCAGGTTACCCCCAAGTCTTATGTATTAACAAAGCAACATTTTTAATGGGTGAGGTGCCAAGATGATCCGCATTATCGCGGACTTGCAAGATACGAGATTCCATTGACCTAGCCTTCAGTGTATGGGCCAGCAGCTTACTTGCCTTGTTTACAAACTCATAATAAGTTTGTTTAACTGTATCTAAATGGAAAGCAACAGCCTCCATTTCTAAAGATTGTATTTTATAGCACACTTCTTTAAGCTGACCCTAGAGAATGGGGGAAGGTCTTTGTTTATGTTCTCGCTCTAAAGTAGCTAATTGGGAATCAAGTACACTACGCTCTTGTGATTTGAGCTTCTTCTGGAACGAAGCGATAGAGATAAACCTGCTCCGTAATACTGCCTTAAATGCAATCCCACAACACCACCGGACACATATCAGGCAAATCATTTAGTTGAAGGTATTCTATAATGGAATCTCGTAGATCTACCACTATGATGTCATTTTTAATAATGTTATCATTAAGTTACCAAAATCGGCGGCCTCCGGCGCATTTAGACAATCTCAGGACCCACCACACCGGGGCATGGTCAGTCCACGAAATATGTCCAATCCCAACATCAGTCGCTGCCAAAACAAGTGAACGGTCAATAAGAAAAAAAATCAATTCTGGTGTATTATGAGTCTCAGAATAAAAGGTATAATCACGTTCTACCATATACTTCTCCCGCCATATATCTACAAGGCCCCACTTAACCATAAATTGATGGAGGACACTCTGAGCTGTCAAAGGAAAAATCCCCCCCCCCGAGAATAATTTGCCCACTGTCCATATCCAGCAAAAGCTGGTCACTCATGAAAAAGTTCAATGTGAGATCCACTAGGGCAGTAAACATTAATAAATATCACAGGGGAGTCACCCAGATGAGCATGGGTGATTAGGAATCGACCAAGTTCATCTCGATGTGTCAAATGCATGAGGCATTGTATATCCTTGGATATGAAAATACCCAGCCCATATTACCTATGCCGAGGCATATTGGCAGCTAAAAGAATAGCTGTGTAATGCCGGTAGCGTAAAAGATGCTCATCTCGCTTACGCAAATGCGTCTCTTCCACAAACACCACTGAGGCTTGCATGGAATTTAACTCTTTAAACAGAATAGATCTTTTATATGGCGAATTGAGGCCTTTAACATTAAGAGAAACAAATTTGTGATCAGCCATTGTACCACCTTTGCACCAACCTATAAAAACATGAGATCTTCCAGGAATCCAAAAAAGAAAGCAGAAACATCCAAGTAGACCCACATTAGCAAAGATAGTAGGCATGTGCATTCGGATTGACCGCATATGTAAAACGCAACTCATATTTTTTTTTTAACTTAAAAAAAAGATGAGGCGTAAACGAGCAGATTTCCGACATATTGAACATAGATATAGGATACGGCGAATCGCCATGCGCGCGCTTTCTCGCCGCCATTACCTGCGACTCGAGCTCGGAGCCCCGGATTACCTGAAAATGGCGGCACCCCTGCGGTAACCATGCCAACCTGTCTGACCCTGTCCTGTGAGTCTCAGTGACTCACAGGAAAGGGTGGGACAGGTCGGCATGGATACCGGAACGCAGCAAATCTGCGTTCACCTTTTCAGAGAAGCACTGAATGCAGCGAATCGCGCTGTCATTCCGTGCTTCTCTGAGGATTTCCTGACGAGCCAGCATTATAAAAGCAGCAGCAGCACGAGGACTGACGGACATTGTCAGCGATTCAGTGGGGAGGTGGGATCGGGATCGTGCAGGGTGGGCTTAGGCAGGCTGAGGCAGAGAAGATAGCAGAACCAGATTTGATAGACAACACAGAACAGAACCAGATTTGATAGACAACACAGAACAGATTCTTTGTTAGGGAAAAAAAAAAAAAGAACATTGTTATTGAGTGAGTCTGTACATTTTATCCTGGGCAGTGCCAGGCAGGGCTGGCAGTACTCTGCCTCATATTTGCTATTTTTAAACAGACTTAAAAGCATTCTCCTTGAGTGGTTCAGTGCTGGGTGGGCACTGGGCAGCAGTTCCAGGGCTGGGAGTACTCTGCCTCATATCTACTTTAGTTCTATGTGCACTGCAGTGCACACAGACAGACACATTCCGTGCATTGGCAGGCAGGCAGTGAGGCAGTGGGCATTGTAAACAGAGTGCCCTTCAGCGAGTCTGTTAAATTTGCTATTTCTAAACAGGCTTAACCGCATTGTCCTTGACTGGTTCAGTGCTGGGTGGGCAGTGCCAGGGCTGGCACTGGCAGTACTCTGCCTCATATCTACTGAAAAGGAAGCTGGTTCTCTGTGCACTCACTGCACACACACAGACAGACACAATCCGTGCATTGCCAGGCAGGCAGTGAGGCAGTGGGCATTGTAAACAGAGTGAAGATTGCCCTTCAGCGAGTCTGTTAAATTTGCTATTTCTAAACAGACTTAACCGCATTGTCCTTGACTGGTTCAGTGCTGGGTGGGCAGTGCCAGGGCTGGCACTGGCAGTACTCTGCCTCATATCTACTGAAAAGGAAGCTGGTTCTCTGTGCACTCACTGCACACACACACAGACAGACACAATCCGTGCATTGGCAGGCAGGCAGTGAGGCAGTGGGCATAAACAGAGTGAAGATTGGCCTTCAGCGAGTCTGTTCAATCTGCTATTTTTAAACAGACTTAACCGCATTGTCCTTGACTGGTTCAGTGCTGGGTGGGCAGTGCCAGGGCTGGCACTGGCAGTACTCTGCCTCATATCTACTGAAAAGGAAGCTGGTTCTCTGTGCACTCACTGCACACACACAGACAGACACAATCCGTGCATTGCCAGGCAGGCAGTGAGGCAGTGGGCATTTAAACAGAGTGAAGATTGGCCCTTCAGCGAGTCTGTTCAATCTTGCTATTTCTAAACAGACTTAACCGCATTGTCCTTGACTGGTTCAGTGCTGGGTGGGCAGTGCCAGGGCTGGCACTGGCAGTACTCTGCCTCATATCTACTGAAAAGGAAGCTGTGCACTCACTGCACACACATAGACAGACACAATCCGTGCATTGCCAGGCAGGCAGTGAGGCAGTGGGCATTGTAAACAGAGTGAAGATTGCCCTTCAGCGAGTCTGTTAAATTTGCTATTTCTAAACAGACTTAACCGCATTGTCCTTGAGTGGGTCCGTTCATTTTGTTATTTTAAACAGACTGAGCATTCTTCTTGAGTGGGTCTGTTAATTTAGTTATTTTAAACAGACCGAACATTATTATTGTGGGACAGTGGGCAGTGTTACCACTAGTACTCATTGACATTAAATCCATAATGTCAGGGAAAGGGAGATGCAAGCGACTTAGTGGGAATGGCAGTGGAGGCACCGCAAAAGACACCAGCGCAACACCACCAGTACAGGTAAAAAGGCAACTGTCGCAATCAAACGTCTTTGTAGGGGATGGCAGTTCCATGGCAAAAAAAAAAGAAATCAGACCATGAAACTTTGCAATCGCCACCACGTGTTTCTGGCACTGTAGTTTTGGAGGAGAGTGAAGAGGAGGCAGAGTCTAGCCAGACAAAAGTTACACACCCAAGAGCAGCCAGGGGACAGAAGTGTCCTGCAAAACTTCGCGGTGACAAGGTAGCGCTGGCACTGTTAGCTTCTGATTCAGAAGAAGAATCTTCTTGGATGGGATTCTCATCAGAAACGGAAGATGTAATACCTGAGCAATCTTCGGTAGAATTGTCAGTTAGTCCTGTTTTAGCCTCCACCTCCAGAATTCTGCGGCAGGGGAGACATTCAACTGATATCGAGGAGGAGGAAGAGCTGTCAGAAGGGAGACAGAGGGTGACTGTTGCCCCCGCTGGCATTGCTTCGCCGGGTGCAGTGGGTGCACCACCCACACCCAGTAGTACCTCAACTCCAGTGCCACCATCCACCCCCAGGGCGGGAAAGAGAGGAGGATCACAAAAGAAATCTGCGATCTGGGCACATTTTAAAGTGACAGAAGACCCGCGTTATGCTCGGTGTAATTACTGTGCCAGGGATATTAGCAGAGGCAAGCAACTGGGACATCTGTCAAATTTTGGCATGGAGTATCATATTAAGAGGCAACACCCAACAAGATTACTGCCATCTGGGGATGGTAGCATTTTCCGTCAGGGGACCCCTTCCCCTTCCAACCAGGGTGCAGTGGTAGGAAAGCAGAAGAGTCAGCCCACGCCCTCATACCCTTCTAGCAGTCAGGCGGCAGGCCAGAAACCCACTGACATGTGGCAGAAGCGACAATGCACCATGGAGGAAATGGGGTGGAGTGCGGTAACGCTATCCTGGGGTAGGAGGCAGGCAGCCGCAAAAGTAGTAACCAGGAGCATTGGGGAAATGATTGCCCTTGATGACCAGCCCCTGCAGTTAGTGCAGAATGTGGGTTTCAAACGTTTCTTGAAGGTCGTACTTCCAAATTACAAAGTCCCCTCCAGAACCACATTTAGTAGAAAGGTCATCCCCAGCCTGTACAAGCACTGTGTCAGTCGCGTGCAAGCACTGCTAGGTAAGGCAGACGGAAGAGTGCATTTCACCTGCGATATCTGGACCGCCATGAATGCTGCACACTCTTACCTCTCTCTGACAGCACACTGGTGGGACATGGCAGAGGCAGGGGCAGCCAGCAGCTCTATTACTGAACAAGCATCAGGGTGGAGGTGGGCTTTACTGAACACCCACCTGACGGACCATTCCCATACCGCTGCCAATATTCTAGCATGCATCAGAAAGATGCTGGCGAGCTGGAAAGTACACCAGCGAGACAGTAAAACGCGGGCAGGCTTTTTTGTCACAGACAACGGTGCAAACATGGTTAAGGCAATAAGCGATGGGCGGTTTAAGAACATCCGATGTTTTGCACACACTCTGCATCTGGTAGTGAAGTCAGGTTTGGGCTTGGAGTCCAAGGACAAGGAGACTGAATACCTGCGTCGGTTAATACACAAGTGCAGGAACATAGCAGCACACTTCCACAGAAGTGTCAGGGCGGGGCAGGTTCTCCGAGAAAAGCAGACTGATTTGGATATGCCTGAGAAGCGTCTCATTCAAGACGTTCCCACCCGGTGGAATTCCACCTTTATGATGCTGGAGAGGTTATTGGAGCTGCAGACACCCCTTCATGAACTTTCTGGTACAATAGACATAGGTGTACAGAATCCCCTAGGGCATCACGATTGGTTAGTCATGAGTCAGCTGTTAAAAATCCTGCAGCCCTTCAAGGACGTCACGGAGGAGCTGAGTTCCAGAAGTTCCACCTTGGCTGACATCATCCCTATAGTGAAATTCCTGGATGACCATTTGGAAGGCATTAAACGGCAAGAGGGAATGACTGCTGAGGTGCTGCAGTGTGTGGACGTTTTGCAGCAGCAGGTGAAAGACAGATTAAGTCCTTTAACAGAGGACAGCACATAAATGCTCGCCTCTGTCTGTGATCCCCGTGTGAAAGGTAAACTCGCCCTACAGACCAATTGTCTGTCATTTGTGAAGGAGCTGTTGTTAGCACAGGTCCGTGAACAGGAGCACCATAGGCGGAGACAGATTAGGCTTGAAGCACAGGTGGAAACAGCAGGCACGTCACAGAGTTGTGCTGCTGCTAGCCCTGGCAGGAGAAGCACTGTGTCAGTGACAGATACTATTATTAGTGCGTCCACCTCAACGTCAGAACGCCCAAGGCATGTTGGCCATAAAGATACATCAGTTGTGCAACGGGCGAGAGAGAAAGTAACTGGATTGAGTGACTCTCAGCCCTCCCAAGCACAGGAGGAGACAGCAGCAGAGCTGTCAGTGACACGGTATCTCTCAGAGCCGATAGAGAACACGCAGACAGATCCGCTGGCATATTGGGCACACAAGTCCACTGTCTGGCCACACCTAGCCAAAGTGGCTGAAGGATATCTGTCATGTCCACCAACCAGTGTGCCCAGTGAACGTGTTTTTTCAATGACAGGGGATATCATGAGCCCTCACCGCTCAAGGCTGTCACCGGTCTTGATGGAAATGCTAGTGTTTTTGAAAGTAAACCTGCCATTGCTTGGCTTTCCCGATTTTCCTTGTGAATGGCAAGATGAATAAAAGCTATTGAAAGGAGCCTTGCAGCAGTTCCAATTGCCTCCTATGCTCAAGATAATGTAAGCACTGCAGCACATGTTCTTGACATGAATCAATGTGCCTGACAGGCATCTACTGTGCAGCCCTTGTGTTCCCACAAGTGTTTTAACTCCGTTGCTGTTCCTGCCTGTACCTCCAGGCATTGTGTTCCTACTGGTGTTTTAACTCCATTGCTGTGCCTGCCTGTCCCTCCAGGCCTTGTGTCCCTAGCCGGGATTGACCTCTGTCCTCCAATGATGTGCCTGTTCCTCCAGGCCTTGTGTCCCTAGCTGGGCAGTTCTATTTTGTTATTTTAAACAGACTGAGCAATCTTCTTGAGCGGGTCTGTTCCATTTGTTCTTTTAAACAGACTGAGCATTGTCCTTCAGAGTGGGTCTGTTGATATTGCTATTTTAAACAGACTGAGCATGGTCCTTCAGAGTGGGTCCGTTCATTTTCTTATTTTAAGCAGACTGAGCATTCTTCTTCAAGGCCGAAGTGGAGAAGGGTTCCATGTGAACAGCAGTTCCACATGGGTCAGCCGGTCCTAAGAGATAGGCGAGCGCCGTTCGGAAGGGACGGGCGATGGCCTCCATCGTCCTCGGCTGATCGAAAGGGAGTCGGGTTCAGATCCCCGAACCCGGAGTGGCGGAGATTCGGCGCTGGGCTCTTCCCTCTTCACTCGCCGTTACTGAGGGAATCCTGGTTAGTTTCTTTTCCTACGCGGCTTGTGTCCCTAGCTGGGATTGACCTCTGTCCTCAAATGATGTGCCTGTTCATCCAGACCTTGTGTCCCTAGCTGGGCAGTTCCATTTTGTTATTTTAAACAGACTGAGCAATCTTCTTGAGCGGGTCTGTTCCATTTTGTTCTTTTAAACAGACTGAGCATTGTCCTTCAGAGTGGGTCTGTTGATATTGCTATTTTAAACAGACTGAGCATGGTCCTTCAGAGTGGGTCTGTTCATTTTCTTATTTTAAACAGACTGAGCATTCTTCTTCAAGGCTGAAGTGGAGAAGGGTTCCATGTGAACAGCAGTTCCACATGGGTCAGCCGGTCCTAAGAGATAGGCGAGCGCCGTTCGGAAGGGACGGGCGATGGCCTCCGTCATCCTCGGCTGATCGAAAGGGAGTCGGGTTCAGATCCCCGAACCCGGAGTGGCGGAGATTCGGCGCTGGGCTCTTCCCTCTTCACTCGCCGTTACTGAGGGAATCCTGGTTAGTTTCTTTTCCTACGCGGCTTGTGTCCCTAGCTGGGATTGACCTCTGTCCTCAAATGATGTGCCTGTTCATCCAGACCTTGTGTTCCCACGCGTATTCTTATTTCTGAGAGATTTTCCGATTCCTTTGTCATCAGCTAAAGTGCATAAGATGCGTTGATGAATAGTTTTGAAGATGACACATATGGCTTTATAGATGATACGGAAGTGGACGGGTAGCCAATGTAACTCTTTCAGAATGGGAGATATGTGGTCTCTCTTTCTTGCGCCTGTTAGTAATCGGGCTGCTGAATTTTGAACCATCTGTAGTGGTTTGGAATAGGATGAGGGCAGACCTAGCAATAGGGAACTGCAGTAGTCTAATTTCGCAAAAATGACTGCTTCGATGATCGTTCTGAAGTCTTGAGCATGGAAAAGAGGTCTTATCCTCTTCCGAACCTGGAGTTTATAGAAGCAGACTTTGGTTGTTTTGTTGATATGTGCCTTGAAGTTTAGCCGGTTGTCTATTATCACTCCTAAGTCTCTAACTTGTGTGGTAGGTAGGTTGGTGGGAAGAGTAGTGTTGGAGATATTGTTTTCAGGAGAGATGAGTAGGATTTCTGTCTTGGATGAGTTTAAGATGAGGTGTAGGTTGTTTACTACTTGTTTGATTTTCTGGTGGCATGTTTCCCAGTACTCAAGAGTTTTACAGTATGTGTCTTTGATAGGGATGATGATTTCAATATCATCTGCGTAAAGGAAGTACTTTAGATTGAGGTCGGTAAGAAGTTGGCAGAGAGGAAGAAGATAGATATTAAATAGGGTCGGAGACAATGAAGAACCTTGAGGGACTCCTATGACAGAGTCAAATCTTGAGGATATCCTTGTTTTGGAGTTTAACTTTGTAACCTCTGTAATTGAGAAACGTTTTGAACCAGGATAGGACGGTGCCGCTGATTCCTATGGACGAAAGCTGGTTTAGGAGGATGGCGTGGTTGACCGTGTCGAACGCTGCGGAAAGGTCTAACAAGATCAATAGGAAAGAGTTTCCTTTGTCGAGGCCAATTAAGATATAATATTATATCTTATAGTTGTGGTTTGGATCATATTCTTTAGGTGAAGACGGTTGTCTATAATTACTCCAGGTCTCTCACATGGTTGTGGGTGAGAAGGTGTTTGTGATGGATCTGAGATGGGAGGTTTTCTTGCTTGTAGGAAATGAAGAGGAGTTTAGTTTTAGAGGCATTGAGGACCAGATTTAGACTGTTGAGGAGATTAGTGGTGGCTTGTAAGCTGTTGTTCCAAAGTGCGATGGCTTTGTTAATAGATTCTGTTATAGGAATAAGAATCTGAACATCGTCTGCATAGATGTAGTGAATGAGGTTAAGACTACTTAACAGTTGGCAAAGGGGAAGGAGGAAACGGCGGGGGAAACGGCAAAGCTGCTGCCAGGGGGGGCTATAACATGCGCCGCCGGAGTGGCGGGCCACCTGCCCCCCCTGGGCCTTCCCAGCCGACACGGAGCCGGTTGCGGCACTCCGCCGCGGAGGAAATGCGCCCTGCGGCCGTCCGGGAGGCGTTCCCCGCCCCCCTGCGAAAGGGGTGGGGGATCCGCCGAAACCCCGGTCCCACCGAACCCGCCGGGTTGAATCCTCCAGGCGGACTGCATGCACCCCACCCGTTTTACTCTTTAACGGTTTCCCGCCCTTTTTGAAACTCCTCTTGAAAGTTGTTTTTCAACTTGTCCCCCTTCGTACTATTGATTTTATATATTTGTCTTTATTTTTTTATTCCTGGATTGGGGCTTGGGCCGTCCGGGAGGCGTTTCCCCGCCCCCCCGGCGGACAAGGGGTGGGGGATGCTACGCCGAAACCCCGGTCCCACCGAACCCGCCAGGGTTGAATCCTCGCAGGCGGACTGCAAACGGCACCCCCACCCCCATTTACCTCTGTAAACGGTTTCCCTCCTCTTTGAACTCCCTCTTGAAAGTTTTTTTCAACTTTCCCTTGCGTACTTACTTATTTATTTTATTTATTTAAGGTTTTTTTATACCGGCATTCATGAATCGTTCACATGATGTCGTCTTTACAGAAAACAGGGTGCAAAGAAAACAACCTATAACATAAATACACGTGCTGAAGAGATGCAGTTACAATTAACTGGGGCTATGAACTGTGAGTGTAAGAATAAAGAGGGATAGAGGAGGTTAATTATACATGTGTAGAATATAAAAATATACAAGAGTACATTACAAATATGGCGTCCAATATATACAGCTTCTGAGCTGAGAATTTATTGATGGTGCGTGTTAGGTGGAGTTCGGGAAGGCTTGCCTGAAAAGCCATGTCTTGAGTCTTTTCGAAAGGTTAGGAGGCAAGGTTCATTTCTGAGATCTGGGGGGATGGAGTTCCATAACGGTGGACCTGCTGTGGAAAGGGCTCAATCTCTAAAGGTGCTGTGATAAGTGGTTTTGGGGGTGGAACAGGAGGCATTCTCTGTAGGCTTCCTGGTCGGTTTGTGCATTTGTATAACGGAGAGGAATTTGTAGGTCGATTATGGTGTGTTGGTGAATGATTTTGTATATCAAGGTGATGGGTTTGTAAATGACTCTGAACTGAATTGGTAACCAGTGGAGGTCTTTTAGGACTGGGGAAATGTGGTCTCTTTTCCTAGTGTTTGTTATAGACGGGCTGCTGCGTTTTGAACCATTTGGAGTGGTTTGGTGTATGAGGAAGGGAGTCCAAGAAATGTAGAGTTGCAGTAGTCTAATTTGGAGAAATGAGGGCTTGGAGGATCCTGGTTAGTGTCTTTTCCTCCGCGGCTTGTGTCCCTAGCTGTGATTGAACTCTGTCCTCGAATGATGTGCCTCTTCATCCAGGCCTTGTGTTGCCTCAAGTGTTTTAACCTAGTTCATGTGCCTGTTCCTCCAGGCCTTGTGTCCCTAGCTGGGATTGACCTCTGTCCTCGAATGATGTGCCTGTTCCTCCAGGCCTTGTGTCCCTAGCTGTGATTGACCTCTGTGCTCGACTGCTGCGCCTCTTCATCCCGGCCTTGTGTTCCCACAAGTGTTTTAAACTCCGTTGCTGGGCCCGTTCCTGCAGGCCTTGTGGTTCCTCGGGGATAGGGAAATACATACAGTAACTGAGTGTAATCAAGTATGATTTGCATTGATACAAGAATGTCGGTATATAAAAATGACAAATAAATATAAAAATAAATGAAGTGCTATAAACTTTTTAAAAAAAGATATAAATCCATAAAAAAAAAATTGTACTATCCGAGTATCAGTATTCATCCATGTTCCTACTGGTGTTTTAACTCCATTGCTGTGCCTGCCTGTTCATCCAGGCCTTGTGTTCCCACAGTGTTTTAACTCAGTGGCGGTGCCTGTTCATCCAGGCCTTGTGTTCCCACAGGTGTTTTAACTCAGTGGCGGTGCCTGTTCATCCAGGCCTTGTGTTCACACAGGTGTTTTAACTCAGTGGCTGTCCTGTTCATCCAGGCCTTGTGTTCCCACAGGTGTTTTAACTCAGTGGCGGTGCCTGTTCATCCGGCCTTGTGTTCCCACAGGTGTTTTAACTCAGTGGCGGTGCCTGTTCATCCAGGCCTTGTGTTCCCACAGTGTTTTTAACTCAGTGCGGTGCCTGTTCATCCAGGCCTTGTGTTCCCACAGGTTTTAACTCAGTGGCGGTGCCTGTTCATCCAGGCCTTGTGTTCCCACAGGTTTTTAACTCAGTGGCGGTGCCTGTTCTCCAGGCCTTGTGTTCACACAGGTGTTTAACTCAGTGGCGGTGCCTGTTCATCCAGCCTTGTGTTCCTCTGCAGATAGGGAAATACCTACAGTACCTGAGTGTAATCAAGGCTGACGTGCTAGAAACGTTTTCGAATAAGAATATAACACATTAAAAAAACAAATAATTACTATCCGAATATCCGTGTTCATCCAGGCCTTGTGTTCCCACAGGTGTTTTAACTCAGTGGCGGTGCCTGTTCATCCAGGCCTTGTGTTCACACGGTGTTTTAACTCAGTGGCGGTGCCTGTTCATCCAGGCCTTGTGTTCCCACAGTTGTTTAACTCAGTGGCGGTGCCTGTTCATCCAGGCCTTGTGTTTTCCCCAGGTGTTTTAACTCAGTGGCGGTGCCTGTTCATCCAGGCCTTGTGTTCCCACAGGTGTTTTTAACTCAGTGGCGTGCCTGTTCATCCAGGCCTTGTGTTCACACAGGTGTTTTAACTCAGTGGCGGTGCCTGTTCATCCAGGCCTTGTGTTCCCACAGGTGTTTTAACTCAGTGGCGGTGCCTGTTCATCCAGGCCTTGTGTTCACAGGTGTTTTAACTCAGTGGCGGTGCCTGTTCATCCAGGCCTGGTGTTCCTCGCTGGATAGGGAAATACCTACAGTACCTGAGTGTAATCAAGGCTGACGTGCTAGAAACGTTTTCGAATAAGAATAAACACTTAAAAAAACAAATAATTACTATCCGAATATCCGTGTTCATCCAGGCCTTGTGTTCCCACAGGTGTTTTAACTCAGTGGCGGTGCCTGTTCATCCAGGCCTTGTGTTCACACAGGTGTTTTAACTCAGTGGCGGTGCCTGTTCATCCAGGCCTTGTGTTCCTCTGGGGATAGGGAAATACCTACAGTACCTGAGTGTAATCAAGTATGACGTGCTAGAAACGTTTTCGAATAAGAATATAAATACATTAAAAAACACATAATTACTATCCGAGTATCCGTGTTCATCCAGGCCTTGTGTTCCCACAGGTGTTTTAACTCAGTGGCGGTGCCTGTTCATCCAGGCCTTGTGTTCACACGGTGTTTTTAACTCAGTGGCGGTGCCTGTTCATCCAGGCCTTGTGTTCCCACAGGTGTTTTAACTCAGTGGCTGTGCCTTTCATCCAGGCCTTGTGTTCCCACAAGTGTTTTAACCTGGTTGCTGTGCTCCTGTTCATGCAGGCCTTGTGTCCCTAGCTGGAACTGACCTCTGTCCTCGAATGATGTACCTGTTCATCCAGGCCTTGTGTTCCCACATATTCTTATTTGTGAGAGATCCTAGGCTCCAATTCGTTTGTCATCAGCTGAAGTGCGTAAGTACAGTCTGAATTCACTAGACGCAACGGAATTCACTAGAAGTAGACGCCAACGATATTCACTGGACGCAATGTAAACACACCGGGTACACACAACTCTAGGGGGGGACCCGTTCCAGGGAGTCCTCTCCCTGAACAAGCATGAGGGTGGGAGGTGGGCTTTACTGCACACCCCCTGACGGACCATAGCCCATAACCGCTGCCAATATTCTAGCATGCATCAGAAAGATGCTGGCGAGCTACCAGTGTTTTAAACCTAGTTCCATGTGCCTGTTTCCATGCAGGCCTTGTGTCCCTAGCTGGGATTGACCTCTGTCCTCGAATGAAGTGCCTGTTCATCCAGGCCTTAGTGTTCCTACTCGCTGTTTTAACTCCATTGCTGTGGCCTGCCTGTTCATCCAGACCGCTTGTGTTCCACACGTAGTCTTATTTCTGAGAGATCCATCCAATTCTTGTCATCTGCTGAAGTGCGTAAGTACCACCACGTCTGAATTCACTAGACGCCAACGGAATTCACTAGACGCCAACGATATTCAGTGGACGCCAATGTAAACACCGGGTACACACAACTCTAGGGGTGGACCTTTCCAGGGAGTACTTCCCTGCACAAAGGAAAGGGAACTCTCTCCTGGGCCAATTGATAAGAAAACCACAATTCTGCAGCCAAAAATAGGCTGGAAATCCTTCCCCCATTGACTTTAATGGGCGACATATGTACATATACCCAACTCATTGAATTTTTTTTATGTCCATATTGACCGCAAGTGGGACCCACTTTCGGACATAAGAAATATGAACATAAAATTTTGCTCTGCACATCCCTAATAGAAGACATTAATGATTATAATACCAAATATGTGATTATCAGTACTGAAGATTTAGAACCTGAAAAGACACAGAAAGTTGATAGGTTAAATGAGTTTGATGAGAAGCTGGAAGCAGTGGAGGAAGAGGAGAAGTGGATGACAGATAATGGAACTGAGTGTCCCTCATACAAGCACAAGTGGAGTTAGAAGTTTCACTCCTCTAGTCCAAAAGTTAGCTTCCCTGGATAAAGCTTACAGACAGGTAGCAGGGGAATGTCTCATTGAACTGTGGGAAGGTGAGGACACTAAGTTTATATTTACAGGCCTCTTATGTACCTCTAGATCTGCCTGGAGAAAGGTTATAGGGAAGGAAATTTGCCATCACTAGGAGGTCATATTATGGAAATCTTGTAGAAGCTGTACTCCAATATGGCACCCTTCATTCAGCCTTTCAGCTGTTGGCTCTACTCCATACTATTAAGTGCCTTCCTATAGAGGGGATGTTAGAGAGTCGTATTACAGTTGGTTCTTTCAATGTTGGGTGACTGGATTTGGTACTAACATAATTGAGGTTGGCCAGCTAATACGGAAAGTGTTGGTCACCACACCCCTTGGTGACAATCAAGACTCAGATGATGGTGACAATTTCTTTTCAGTCACTTATTGAGCTTCTAGTGGGATATGAGGAGGGGGGAGCAGTGAATGGAGTCTTGCCACAAGAAACGTAGAGAGTCTGATCAGGAAGAGCCCGACTTGCCTATTTCTCTGAATATAATGTATGTTTTGCTTACCCCTCTGTTTCTTCATCTTTACATCTGAAAGTCAGGGGAATACTCTCCTATTATTCTGTGTGCCTCGTGATCAACCTGCCAAGATCACTCACCAGGAGACGAGACTCACTGCATTCTTCTGGTCTGGATTAGCAACAGCAACTCCTCCCATCAGACTGGAAAGTCTGCTACCTATTAATGCTTGTGTTTATCTTCCTAGTGATGTTTGGCCACAATTTCTAGTCTGGTTATATGCAGTGAAATATAGATAACTTATTTAGCTTGGGGTGAAAGTTGTTATAGTGTAGCAATGTGTTCCTATCAGTATCTTTTCAAAAAAATTATTGTAATGATTCTATCTTCTTGCTTGATTGTACCCAAAGTATTTGGATATGAACTTATTGTTTGGGCAATTTTTTGAGGCTAAGATGCCTCTGTCAAACCACGAAGAATATAGAATAAAAGCCCACCAGATGCATACAAGATTTTTGATGAGAAGCTATCAAGCCAAAGTGGTGAAATTAGCATTTAAATGGGGATTATATGCAGACAGGGATTTGTTATTAAACACCAAATCTCATCAGACCACAGACCACATGGCAGATGAAATTTAATGTGGAGAAGTGCAACGTGATGCACATAGGGAAAAGTAATCCACATTGTAGCAATACAACGTTAGGTTCCACATTAGGAGTTTCCACCCAGGAAAACGTTCTGGGTGTGATAGTGGACAATATTTTGAAATCATGGGCCCAGTGAATGGTGATGGTCAAAAAATCAAACCAAACATTAGAAATTATTATGAAAAAAAAATGGAGAATAACATGGAAGATGTCACAGTACCTTAATTGCTCCATTATGAGACTGTACCTAGAGTACTGTGTACACTTCTGGTTGCTGCATCTCAAAAAAGATATAGTTGCACTGGAAAAGGTACAGAGAAGGGCAACCAAAATGATATTGGATGGAACTGGTCCCATATGAACAAAGGATAAAAAGGTTAGGGATGTTCAGCTTGGAGAAGAAATTGCTGAGTGGAGATATGATAGAGGTCTATAAAAACATGAGAGGAATAGAATAGGTAAATATTAGGGATGTGAATCGTTTTTGAACGATTAAAATTATCGTCAGATAATTTTAAAATCATCCAAAATCGTTAGAGTGCACGATACAATACAAATGCCCCCGATTTATCGTCAAGGGCATTTGTATTGTATCGTTAAATAGGGCGCGGGAAAACCGGCACACCAAAAAAACCCTAAAACCCACCCCGAACCTTTAGAACAAATCCCCCACCCTCCCGAACACCCCCAAAATGTTTTAAATTACCTGGGGTCCAGTGGGGGGGGGGGGAGGGGTCCCGACGCGATCTCCCTCTCTCTGGCCACGACTGTGTTGAGAGAAATGGCACCGGTGGCCCTTTGCCCTTATCATGTGACAGGGCAAAGGTAGCGCCGGCGCCATTTTGGTTCTTGGGTCCCGATGTCACGCGTGCAGGAGATTGCCCCCGGACCCCCGCTGGACCCCCAGGGACTTTTGGCCAGCTTGGGGGGGGCCTCCTGACCCCCACAAGACTTGCCAAAAGTCCAGCGGGGGTCCGGGAGCGACCTCCTGCGCGCGGGCCTATTGCCAATCTTCAAAATGGCGCCGGCGCTACCTTTGCTCTCACTATGTCATACGGGTGATGGTCGCCCATATGACATAGTGAGGGCAAAATCTTCAAAATGGGCCGGCGCTACCTTTGCCTCACTATGTCATACGGGCGATGGTCGCCCGTATGACATAGTGAGGGCAAAATCTTCAAAATGGCGCCGGCGCTACCTTTGCCCTCACTATGTCATACGGGCCAAAAGTCCAGAGGGGGTCCGGGAGAGACCTCCTGCGCGCAGGCGACGTCGCCCGTATGACATAGTGAGGGCAAAGGTAGCGCCGGCACCATTTTGAAGATTGGCAATACGGCCCGCGCGCAGGAGGTCGCTCCCGGACCCCCGCTGGACTTTTGGCAAGTCTTGTGGGGGTCAGGAGGCCCCCCCCCCAAGCTGGCCAAAAGTCTCTGGGGGTCCAGCGGGGGTCCGGCGGCGATCTCCTGCATGCATGACGTCGGGACCCAGGAACCAAAATGGCACCGGCGCTACCTTTGCCCTGTCACATGATAAGGGCAAAGGGCCACCGGCGCCATTTCTCTCAACGCAGTCGTGGCCAGAGAGAGGGAGATCGCGTCGGGACCCCCCCCCCCAATGGACCCCAGGTAATTTAAAACATTTTGGGGGGTTCGGGGAGGTGGGGGATTTGTTCTAAAGGTTCGGGGTGGGTTTTAGGGTTTTTTTGGTGTGCCGGTTTTCCCGCCCTCCCCCGATTTACGATTTTTAACGATTTTTTTTTTAAAAACACGACGATAAGATTTCCCTCCCCCCCAGCCAAAATCGATCGTTAAGACGATCGATCACACGATTCACACCCCTAGTAAATATGAATCTGTTATTTTCTCTTTCAGAAAGCAGAAACTAGGGGATACGCCATGAAGTTAACAAGTGGCACATTTAAAACAAATATGCAAAATTTCTTTTTCACCTAACATACAATTAAGCTCTGAAATTTATTACCAAAGGATGAGGTTAAGGCAATTAGCATAGCTGGGTTGTAAAAAGGTTTGGACAAGTTCCTGGAGGAGAAGTCCTTAAACTGTTGTTAAGCAAGTTGACATGAGAAACTCTCTACTTATTTCCAAGCATTAGCAGCATGGGATCTATTTACTGTTGGGTTCTTGACAGGTACCGTGTTTCCCCGAAAATAAGACATCCCCCAAAAATAAGACCTAGTAGGGATTTTGCTGAATTCTTAAATATAAGACCTCCCCCGAAAGTAAGACATCCCTTGTAAACAGGGGCGGATTGACCTATCGGGGGATCGGGCTTCCCCCGGTGGGCCGGTCAATCCTGTGACGTCATTTTTTTTTTTTTTAAATAAAGTTTCCAAAGTATTAGGGGCAGACGCGAGCAGTGGTATCCGGAGGGGAGCCGATGCGCCCGGGCGCAAGGAGGCTCATGCGGCCGCTGAGCCTCCTTGCCCGAAGAAAAAGATCGCGTTCAAATGCGCTGATGCTCTTTCTCCTTCCTGCCTGTGCGGCCCCGGAAGTAAACGTTGCCGGAGCCGCATGGGCAGGAAGGAGAAAGAGCATCAGCGCGTGCAGAAGAGGAGCCGCCGCGGGCTGCTGCGAATCCCAAGTCGCAGCGGCCCAAGAAGAGGAAGAGGCCCGGTAGAGGAAGAGGCCCGAGAAGTTCAGGGCCGCTGCAGAGCCCATCCTGCGGCGACCCGCGAAGAGGAGGCCTGCAGTGGTATCCGGAGGGGAGCCGATGCGCCCGGGCGCAAGGAGGCTCATGCGGCCGCTGAGCCTCCTTGCCCGAAGAAAAAGATCGCGTTCGAATGCGCTGATGCTCTTCTCCTTCCTGCCTGTGCGGCCCGGAAGTAAACGTTGCCGGAGCCGCGGGCAGGAAGGAGAAAGAGCATCAGCGTGCAGAAGAGGAGCCGCCGCGGGCTGCTGCGAATCCCAAGTCGCAGCGGCCCAAGAAGAGGAAGAGGCCCGGTAGCAGGGCTGAGGAAGAGGCCCGAGAAGTTCAGGGCCGCTGCAGAGCCCATCCTGCGGCGACCCGCGAAGAGGAGGCCCAGAGGTGAGAGAGAGGCTGAGGGTCTATAGAGGGTGCGTGTATGAGATGAGTTGAGAGATTGTGTGTGGGAGTGAGGAACTGAATGTTTGCAGAGGCAGCATGTGAGAGCCTCTGTGTGTGTGAGAGACAGCGTGTGATGGTGAGAGCCTTTGCTTGAGCAAGACAGCATGTGGGAGTGAGAGAGAGCCTGTGTGTGTGAGCGTCAGACAGCATGTGCCAGTGAGAGACTGTGTGTATGAATGATTGTATGAGAGACAGCATGTGACAGTGAGGCCTGTGTGTGAGAGAGAGAAATGCATGTGAGAATGAGAACCTGACTGTGTTTGAGGGAAGAAGACGGAGAGAAAAGAAATATGGAAGAAAAAAGGACAATATAAAAGGAATTGGCAAAAAAATAAGAAAGGGAAGGTGGAAAAAAAAAAGCCTGTGACCAACCGATTAGAAAACTAACATCAGCCAGCTAAGGTAAAAAAAATAAATTACTTTTTACTGATTGGCACATGTAATCTTTGGGAATGTGCAAGAATAGCACTTTCTCTATGCGGATCTCACAATGTACGAGATCAGCATGGAGAAAGTGGAAGCCCACGGGGCCTGCACAGAGGAGGCAGCAGAATGGGCTTCAGTGTCATTAGCAGCAATCGGCGCCTCCCCAATAGCCATGTGGCAGCAGTGACAGTGGCAGCAAGATTACTGACATCTGGGGATGGTGGCAGTACCAGTCGGGGGACCCCTTCCAAGCAGTGTGCAGAGGTTCAAAAGCAGCAGAGTCAGCCCAAGCTGACTACCATGAATGCTGCACACTCTTACCTCTCTCTGACAGCACACTGGGTCTACCACATCTTGGAGGAGAAGTCAATTATCTGCTATTAATTAAGTTGACTTAGAAATTAGCCACTGCTATTACTAGCAATGGTAACATGGAATAGACTTAGTTTTTGGGTGCTTGCCAGGTTCTTATGGCCTGGATTGGCCACTGTTGGAAACAGGATGCTGGGCTTGATGGACCCTTGGTCTGACCCAGTATGGCATGTTCTTGCTTTTAACAATTAAGAAAGTGTATCTTAGTGTTAAAGTGTGAGCTGGAACTGCTGCAAACAGCTGGTCATTGGTTGCCTTGGGGCTGGTGCTGGTGAGGCCTGGGACCGCGGGTGAGTTACCCGAGTCGGGAGGGCAGGAGTGTGCAGCAGCGGTGGTGCTAGCGCCTCGGTTTCATGGTGGATGGGGTTTCTCCCACAGCATGCCTCAGGCCGCCTAGAGAAGAGAGCGGTGCTGCCGGAGGTGGGCAGCGCAGGCCATGTGCTGACGGCTTGTGTTGGGGAAGTGCTTTCCTTTCTGGTTTCTGCTGGCCGTTGGTCCCCGGACACGGGGGGGGGGGGGGGGGGGGGCGCAGCAGGGGAGGAATCCCTGCTGTGTATTGGAGCTCCTCTGAGAGAGGGGGACTACAAAAAAAAAAAAAAGGAAAAGGGAAAAGGACAAACAAAGACAGAAACCGCACACCGGACGGTGAGGAGAGGAAAAGCATCTTCGGGGAGCTTGGTGCTGGTGGAGTGTGGTGCAGCTGGACGGTGAGAGAGTTGGGATGAAGTCAGAGGAGGCGGCTTTGTGTCCGGAGAGTCGGATGAGTTGGTGTGGAGCTGTTCCTGGAGAGCGGTGTCTTGCAGAGGGTGGCGGACTCGGTGAGTGAGTTCTGTGCTCTTTCCCCTACGGTTGCTGCTAGTGGGTGTTCTGTGTTCCCTGCAGTGCCTTCCCCAGTGGGGGCAGGTGGGGGGGATCGAGGGGAGACTGCGGTTCCCGCTGTTCAGCCTATCCGTGGTTCGGCGAGGGGTGGGCCCACACGGGCATCCCGGTCCCAGTCTCGCGCCCGTGGGGGCTGTGGAGCAGGGAACCCGGGAGCAACCCAGATTAGGGGAGGGGGGGGCCGGAGGAGGGCCTGTTGCTGCCAGGTCGACTGGGAGGGGGCAGGCAGGGGGCTGGGGGCATCGCGGTGACCCGCGGGTTGGGCTCCACTGAGCTTCCCGGGTTTGCTGTTGCTGTTTTCGGGGTCCAGCCCCGCAGTGCCTTGCTCTGTGCTGCCAGTCCTGGACGGGGGGGAGGCCGGGATCGGTGGCAGGTTGACATGGGTCGGATCCACAGCTTGATTTTGGGGAGTGGGAGTGGGCTGGTGTGGGGGGGCAGTAGGAGATGGGCAGTCATCGGCGTTGTGACGGGATGAGAGACAGTCCATGGCTTGCGCTGCATTTTCTTCACCCCTGGGGAGGCCCTGTGGTAGGGGGGCCAGTGGATGGAAGTGACTAGGCCCGAGTGGGGTGTAGGGAAGGTGAATGGGCATGCATGGCAAGGGTGAGGTCCCCTGCCGTGTGTGGGGGCCCCTCCAAGGGTTTGCACCGAGGGGGGGGGCAGTTGGACAGGGGGGGGGTTGTTCCGGTTTTCAGAGGCCTCGATGCAGGGGCTGGGGGGGTCCCGGGGAAAGAGCTGGGTTGGTGGTACGCCAATTGTTCAGAGTGCCGGGGTGGACAGAAAGTGGGGTGCAGCGGAGGTTCGGTGACTCCCTCTGCATCTGTTTTTGCTTCTTCGCAGTTGGTGGCGGCATTCCGGGATGTCGAGGAGCCGAGTACATCACGGCATGAGGACTGGCAGAATGCGGCAGCCTCAGCGGATCAGCATGGGCAGGAGGCTTGAGTGGGATCACCGGGGCGGGGGTGGCAGCCCACCTCCACAGGGTGGGCTTTGGGGCAGCAGGCTTGCTAGCCGATGAGGGGGGTGCTGGCGCTAGAGAGAGCCGGATAGGGAGGCTGGGGACAGGGGAGCACAGGGTGTTGCTTCCCCCGTCCTGCGCCGAATCTTCTTGGCGCAGATCTCGGTATCTCCTCCCATAATTTCGAAAAGGCAACCAAAGCTGGAGTACCCCTATTCAAATGTCAGCATTCAGCTGGATAACTTGTGAGTTATCCAACTAAATACATCTGAATATGGGCCCTC
>NW_021820868.1:0-204 GCF_901001135.1 Rhinatrema bivittatum | reverse complement strand
CCGGAGTCGGTATTTACCTTAGAGGAGTTTACCACCACTTTGGCCTGCATTCCCAAACAAACAGACTACGAGAAAACCCGGTCCCGGCGCCGGGGGCCGCTACCGGCCTAACACCGTCCGGGGCTGAGGCTTGATGAGAAGGACTTGGGCCCCCGAGCGGCACCAGAGAGGCGATCTTCCGTACGCCACATTTCCCGCGCCCGC